>NW_010324538.1:2124-20334 GCF_000700745.2 Antrostomus carolinensis | reverse complement strand
ATTCTATGATTCTATGATTCTATGAATCTCACTTACATTTTTCTACTAGCTGCATTTAAAATGACCACATGCTGCCCCAGACAGCTTGCAACATCTCTCCTTGTTCTCCGCAGCTTGTCAGGACCTTGCTTTTTAGCTACTTGTAACAGATGCTCAGCTGTAACTTTTCTCTTGTCTCCTTAAGGAAGCTACAAGTCCTTCCATAGTTAAAGAAAATTCATCAGACCTCTTTCATGTAAAACACATGAAAACCTTTCATGTAAAACACATCTTTCTCTTAAAACACATTTCCTAGAAAAATCAAATTCTCTGATTTAACCTCCCTTCCAAGTATAGAAGTTACTGCTTTAAAGCACCAATCCCTTACTAAAGAATTTCTACTATAAAAACAGTGCCCAGTGAAAACAGTGCTCTTGCTCTTAATGTTCAACATAAGGTAGAAGCAGGCCTGTGGTAAACTGCTGAAGCTGACTGTGGCATGTTTTGACACCAGTTCTCATTCTGACTAATTCCATAAAACGAACATAAGCAGTATTAACATATCGTCTTATTCTTCCTTTGAGCTTTTAGACTTGTAAGTTTTCCTCTTCCCAAGGTTTGTTTGCCATCCAAGGAATAACTGTTTCAAAACCCCAGAGTTCAATCTAAAACAGTAAAAGCAGCTAGAAAAATTTGCATAGGTCAGTTTTCACCTCTGCCCACAAAGAGCCAGAAAGAAAAGGTTACTATTTTTGTATACAAAATCTTATAATTCTGAGACTGAGATGGTAATTTGATTATTGAAGTGCAGAGAGCATGACATTTTTGGTTTGGTTTTGGTTTGTTGTTTCGTTTTTTTTACCAAAGCAGGTTAAGCACAGCAAAGAAAAGGTTTGGTTTTGGTTTTGGTTTGTTGTTTTTTTTTCCAGAAAATGGAAATGCACACCATTCCATGAAGTAGATATGCCTGTAAATTTTAATTTATATATGAGTTCTAAGGAAGCCTCTCACTAATTCACTTTTTTTCCTCCCAGAGTACACAGCACAGAAGTAATTCATGTGTGTAAACAATGGATTAATAGAATGGTTTGGGTTGGAAGGGACCTTAAGGATCATTTAGTTCCACCCTCACTACCATGAGCAGCGACACCTTCCACTAGACCAGGTTGCTCAAAGGCTCATCCAACCTGGCCTTAAACACTTCCAGGGAGGGGGCATCCACAACTTCTCTGGGCAACCTGTTCCAGTGTCTGACCACCCTCACAGGAAATAATTTCTTCCTAATATCTAATCTAAACCTCTCCTCTACCAGTTTAAAGCCATTACCCCTCATCCCATCACTACCTGCCCTTGAAAAAAGTCCCTCCCCAGCCTTCCTGTAGGCCCCCTTCAGGTATTGGAAGGTCACTATAAGGTCTCCCCAGAGCCTTCTCTTCTCCAGGCTGAACAGCCCCAACTCTCTCAGCCTGTCCTCATAGGAGAGGTGCTGCGGCCCTTGGATCATCCTCTGAACTCACTCCAGTAGGTCCATGTCCTTATTATGTTGTAGGCTCCAGAACTGGACGAAGTAATCCAAGTGGGGTCTCACAAGAGCAAGAGAAGATGGAAAAGTCAGGAAATTACATTCATCAATGCAAAAGCAAGAGAAGAGTTCTGGTTCCTGAGTTCAGATTAACTCAAGGGTCAATGACTTCTAACTTTCTTTTGATCGTATTCCTCCTTAAAGTATCCAAGAAAAATTGAACTGTGTAAAGTAGCCTCCCCAGATATAAACCAGACAGTAGAGATGGAATATGAGCAAGCTGTCATTATGAGGGCTATAGGTCTCCACAGTCTACTTGAAAGCTGGTATAAACAAAAGCAGGCAACCTTTTGAGCACCTCCAGTGATTTTAATACACTGCACTTCAGGGTGTTGCTAAAAGCCAGTGCAGAGTTTATAAAAAATAACTGATAACACTTTAAATCCTGTGGATTAAAACTCTCAGCTTTTCTGGCAGTGGTATTCCAAGCGTGTCTTCCAAAAGAAAACATCTCAACAGCACACAAAAATTCTAACCACCCCAAGAGCAATACATCTGTAAAGGTCATCATACACAGTTATCATCTGCTAAGAAACCATAATCTTTGTACATAATGTTATTTGGGAGCCTATTTAATCTGTTTTTCATAAGAATGGTTGTTAGTAAAGATATGCAAACAGTTCAGAAACACATGGCTATGTTTTTTGCTCTTTCACTCATTCATTGCTCCAATTCCTCGGGTACCAGTTTTTTTACTAACTTGCTCCAATAGAGACTGCATTGCTGTTTAGACTGAGGGATGCATGAGTCATGGTGTATTCAGCCTTACTACAAGTTCATAGAATAATATTTGAGATACATGAATATTTGTAGCAAAGAACATAAACTACAGTGGGAAATGATATCTTTTTTCAAACTTCTCCGTGTATTTTACTTCCTTTTCTACTTGCTTTTCTTTTTTCCCCAGATGTTACAAGCAGCTATTAAGAATTCGACACACCTTGTTACTCTTAAGACTACCCAGAATTTTTAGAATATTGTCTCATTACTCATCGATTTCTGGGACATGAACACTTTCCTAGCCAGTGTCAAATAATAAAGGTTGACATAGTTCTGTCTCAGCTGATATGAAAATAACTAATGATTTCATTGATAAAATAGATTAAAGATGGGGATAATCAGAGACACCTTATTCTGTAGATGCATCTGTATTCATGCATCTCTGACGCCTGAAACACTAGACAATTTTCTTTTATTAAATGGAGTTTAAAGAGATTGGCAATATCCTGTTTCCTTGGGTATGTTCCAGGGAGCCCCTTCTAACACTGTAAGTAGCATATCAAACTCAATACTTTTTTCCTAATCAAATGTTATTGACACTAAGTGTTTCACTGGTAGAGTACAGCAAGAGGCCTGTACTGACTATTTTAGGTTCAATTTCATTTGCCATTTATTATAATAATATAAAACATAGTCCGAAGCTTTTCTTTGTCTTGAAGCTGATTACATCACTTACATCTTCTAAGTGTGAAATCATCCATTTTCACTTCTGAATGAAACAGGACAGTGTGAGGTGTAGGGCTTTGGCATGCGACTAGGAGCCATATACACGCTCAGAGTACAAAAATTAAATTCATCAGGGGAAATTAGTTCAAATGGTGCCTAGACATTTGGGATCTCTGAGGTTGAGGGTAGCAAGTACACAGGCTAAGATACCAGTTTTCAATGAGATACACACACAGACCACAATATTCATAAATTCTGAGTCTAATCCCTTGTGGCATTGAATCTGACCTTCTGCTTCAGCCATCACAGCTGTGAGTCAGTGGGTTGCCTGGGCACAAGCTAGGAGCTCTGCCTTACAACACTGTAACATTAAACAGACTTCCCTTGGCTTCTCTTCATAAATAAATGCAAATTGGAGATGTAATGTTGAAGAGAGAGTCAATTTAGTGATGGTAAAGACAGTTCCCTCCTGTTAACTGTCAGACTAAAAGAAAGAGTGAGTCCTCTTGCAGTCAAATTTTAGATTATTTTTAACATTTTAAAGGCTTTGATATCCATAAAAAGCCTTACAAATGCAAATGAATTTATATAAATCATACACTGAGAAATACAATAATATAACCTAATCCCTAGTAACATTACTAATTCAGGGTCACCTAATTCATTATGGATGTGGACTCACATTATTACAGTGATGTCCATTGAACCCATAACATCTTAAATTGTCGTATGTTCCTTGTTAGAACATTATTTGGCAAGAAAAAATTGGTTTCTGCTGAAACAGTACTGCTTGTTTAATATTCAGAAATGATCCAATATATCTATTAAATAAATTGTGGACAAAGTTACGGCAGACTTTGGTGAATATATGCTTCTGAATTGCTAGTAAAGGCCAGCTAAAAGCATTTTTAAATCTTTTAATGTTTATATTTTAGCTTCTAGCAAATAACTCAAGATATGTCCATTTATTTTTCATATGTCTTTCTTAATTATCACTGTAACAGAGCTATCTAGTAAAGGAGGGAGAGGTAGCAGAGAGACTCTGAGTAACCTGCAACAGCAAAGAATGTTTTCAAATTTCATAGAATCATAGAGTAATCTGCATCCCAAGGCCTTCTCTGGGAGCATGAAGGTTATGGGGGGTGGAGGTTCTTCCTCATGGCTATATGGTGTGCCTAGGGTTATTTTTATGCATTTTCTTAACAACCTGCTTCTTTCTCATTGCTTCCCAGCTGAAATTTGAGAGATATTCCCCAGCCTCCCCCAGCCCTGTTACCCCAGGGGGCTCTTGTTTATTACACACTGCTTCCCCTGGAGCTCTTTGACCTTTACCACATATGGTTTCCCACCACTTAAGCTAAAACAGGTCAGGCAACAGCCACTCTCCACTGCACAGGTCATTGCAAAGTTGGTGCTTTCTCCTGGTAATGGTAAAAAAAAAATCACATTTACTGGGCTACGCATTCCTGATGCAGAGCTAGGATTCCTCCTAAGATGTCAGCTCTGATCAGAAATACAGCTACGTAAGAGTGATCTCATGAGGAACATAAGTGAACATGAGTTTGGGACTTTGAAGAATCTAAACCAAATATATAATTAAGTGGAGGGAATCAGGTCTGAAGGAACTATTTCAGGAAAAATAGAACTTTTTTTTTTTTTTTCTCTTTGTAAATGCCTGCTAAATTGATGTAATAATAGTTAGAATTATGTTGCTACGTCACCAGTGTGACATATATGGTTGCTTAGGCAACAAGTAATAGCATTGCATGTATGTGTAACATGTTAATAATATCAACACTGAAAACAGCATTGGAATATAAACTATTAATTTATCTGGAAAAAATCTAATTTTTTATTATTATTCTCCTTTACAAATGATAGAATTTTTATGATAGAGTATTTTACTAATCTCTTCACAATGAATTATTTAATTCTACAAATTTCTTACTGCAAATTGCCAGTGCCATTTTTTGGGCTACCTAGTTGCATGTTCCAGTAAGCTCCGCTCTCAGTTTATGTTGCAAAGCATTCATGGAAGATAAATAATGACAGAGCTGAGTTAGGAGCACTTTATGTGAATAACTATATATTTATAATGTCCCTTGAAGGATTGTTAATCCCTGTAATCCACATTTTGGAGAGAAGAGAAAGAATTGGTGAGAGCCTTTAATCTCACTATTATATTTTTTCTGTGATTAAAGGATTCTGAAAAACCCTCTGTGCTAAAAGAAACTTCAATCAAAAAAGTGAAGTTTGACCATGATGCAAAATGGTCTTTTTCAAGTTTTTTATAGTAAGAAGAATACATTTCTCACATCTAAACTCCAAATTATGCTATACAGGTTACGAGATTACATCCTACACATGAGATCACCATCTAAGGTAAAAAAACAGTGGTATTCAGTTGAAGGTATAAAATATTATTTAGAACAATAGTTTCATTATCCTGACTGACTTAATTGACTTTACAAATGTACCACTGCAATTTTAATTTACTGCATTTAGCCAACAATCCAGCCTTCAGACAACAAAAGCAGAGATAACATGAGTAGGAATAAGCCTGAGAAACAGAACATCACCCCACCACTAAATTTAACTTGATCCAGCTTCAAAAATACTCATAATACTCTTACAGATGTTTGATTTCAGACTACAGGAGACAGATTTAATCAGTGTAATAATCAGTCTCCATTGTGCCTCATTGTGTACCTAGATTAAAAAAATCAATAATAAAGACACAACACAGGTTATAATACAGAAACTAGTTCTGCTTATTAACCAGGAAATTCTGTCATGACACTAATTTTTTTCCTTTTTTTTAACCACTTTGAAAATATGAAGCTGATCAAGTTGTGTCTTGATACTGCAAAGATACTGAAAAATAGTACCATCTCTATGTATTTTCTTAAATTCTTTTCACTAATAAATACTGACAGAAACAACCTGAAATGCCATAAATTTAGAAATGTCCTGAATTTTATTTAAAAAGTAATTAAATGGATTGAGAAATCAGTCTTGAACTATGCTTAAATTATTTTTCCTTCACCTGATTCTCGTGATCATGTGAAATGTTATTTTTAATTGATATCTAAAGTTAATGTTGAAGATTGTTCAGTGAACACCCATAGAGTAACATGGGAAATATTTTGTTTTTTCAGAAATTGAAGATGTTTAATTTAGCACTTTCTCCCTTCTAGGCATAAACCAACCCATCTCATTTTCATCAGCGTATTTAGCCTTTGCCAGTAGGAAGAAAAGATACTGTTGTTCCAATTTAATAGTGCTTGTCACCAGCTCATATACCTGAGAGGTAACTGAGAAGCAGGACTGTGCTCTGGACATGGAAGGGCTCTGCAAGAGGTTGAAAAACCATGCACTAAACACATTTTACAGGTATAAAAACATCATGTAAATTAACAATCAGCTCTTGTACAATTTTGGCTTGCATTCCTGGAAATAAACAGCTCAAAACAATAGCGAAGTTCTGAGCTTTGTACGAATAGAAATATGTGGGTGACATAACATTGTGAACAAGTGGATCTGTACACGCATTGTCATCTCCTGTGAAATAATGATTGCACTGGTTTAGAAAGAAAGGTCATTTGTCAACTTTGTACTACTCTAAAATGACTACCAGAGTCCCTGGGGAGATTCTGCAGATGCAGGATGTGCAGGGCTGAGAGAACAGGTTGAAAACTCCTTCCATCTCAAGGCAAACCCACAAGAACACGCTTGTGGAAGCCCATTTACTCAGAAGACTCTCACTAGAGGAAGTTTTAAGGTAATGACTGGGAAACTACTGGCAGATCATCCAGAACTCCAGGATGAAATAGGAGGGGAGAAAGAATATGATGACAGTATAGAAAATCAAATCTGTAAGTGTTCTAAACCAGAAATGTATTCATTTACAGGAGGGGTATGCCTCCCGTTCCCTCAATGAAAGTGTATTTATTACATCAGGCCTCTTTGGGGATTTTTTGGTTTTGTTTTTTTTTTTAAAGGGAAAGTTATGTGGCTTGGCCTCAGCTGCCTTCAAGAAATTATTCTAACTTGCCACTGCAGATTTGGGTTATTTGCACATTTCATTACACACTCATAATAAAGAGTACACTCCCAGAACAGAATTATGGCAGAAATATGCTTGGGAAACCAGCAAATTCCAAGGAGAACTATGAATCCCCAGGATATCTGTGAATGATGAACCATGTATTCAATTCTTAATTATACTGTAAGATGTGCAAAAACTCATCTCACCTGGATCTATAAAAGTTCAGGATCACCTACACAAAATTTACTCAGGTTCCAAAATATTCATCTTGACAAAGGTATGAAGCAAAAAAGCACCCATAAATTTTTTCTTGATCCATCTGCTCCAGGAGCATGGTTTGAGACAGCTGCACATTCTGTTCATGCAGTCTTATTTTAGAGACTTGTTTTCACACACCTGAGAAACATGGAGACGTATAAAGGATGACAAAAATAGCAGATCAACTGAAAAAGGTAATTGTCAGCTCTGTTGGGCAGAAATTACTCCAAATTTTGAAGATTTCAGGCTCTGTGTCTGGCAGAAGCCTAAGTAAGTGAGTAGCATTTCACTCATTAGCACTACATTCGTTAGCCACTTTAAATATCACAGGTGGGCTTGGTGCTTTCCAGTGGATATATGAAAAATAAATATCTCCACAGAAACAAGCAAGCACTGAACTGTGTAATTTTACCCTCTAGATCAATTTGTGGATGTATATATAAACAGATGGAAACGAAGCTGTGTAGCAAAGTGATTATAATAAAATTAACATAGCCAGCGATATGATGTTCACAAGAAGAATGTCTTAGAGGGTTTGTTTACTAATTTAAATAAAATCAGTGTTGCTTTAAATTAGCCAGGTGGCTTTCTTTAAGCTGTACTTCAGACATGGCATCATAGAGCTTACATCAAAAACAAGGATGTGTTTCAGGTCCATTTTCTTGCTTTTGGATTCCGTTTTAGTTCAGCAAGCAGAGAATTCTTTAGTTAAAATAGGAAATTATCAAGAGGACAGAGTTTAAAAAGTTTTATGTAGGTTGACAATCACCAATGAATTTATGAAACAAATTTCTACAATATCCATTTAGTTTTGTCTTATAAACCTGTCTTCTAAATAGGTAAAATATCATTGATACTACCTACAGTAGTTTCAATACGGATAGTAAGCCTCAGGTTTTTTTTTTCTTATGATGAAAGAGTATCATGGGCTGTTGATCAGTGAGTGAACACATATATGATTGTCATTAAGTTACAAATTCAACTAAGGTATGGGATGAACTAAGTGGAAATGAACTTGTGTCCTAAAACTTCCACAGTTTAATTTATTTCAAAGTAAGTGAACAGAGATGTAGAACCATTAGGTTCAGTTTTGCATTAACGTAGGTGCAATACATTTAAAACTTCCCTTGCCCTCAGACAGTTTAGAAAGTAAAGTCAGGAACTCCTCCTAAAACAACAGATGTTCTTCCAGCTCTTCCAAGGTGGCATTAATCTATTCTACACCCCAAAGCTTTTCTACACTTGAAAATACTTTTATTTCAAATTACCTAGACGCTGTGTTGTTTTTTTCCAGAACTCATCACAATTGCCACCATGGTCTTCATGATACAGAAAACATCAGCAGGAGCAATTAAATACAGGTAAAGTAGTTCAGCGTTTAAGTCACGCTGTACCACCATGCTACTATCTTAAATAGCATCCAGACACTGGGCCACAGTTATCCATATCATTTAATCATTAGCATAACCTTTGGCATAATTTTGGCCCATGACAATGCTCACAAACAATGCTTGGACACAGTTCAAGGGACAGCACATCTGGTTGTTGTTCCTAACAGACAATTTAGACTTGGTTATCTTATTTCAAATCAGAGAGGAAAAAGAACGCCACTTACCCTCAGGGCCAAGGAACACTTTCTCAGCAGTATTAGTTACAAAAATAAACATAGCTAGAGCTTAAAAGTCAGCCTTCCCTACAGCAGAAGTCCCAGGGGACTGGGATTGTCTCTCAGGAGATAATCAAGACAGCAAGCAAACTGCACAACTTGCAACATACTGTGGAAGCCTCCAATTCATTCAAAAATGTGAGACACAAAACCAAATCCCTATTAAATAATGACTGGCCAGCCAACTCGGTTGGCCAACTCATAGCACCCTGGAAGAGAGGCCAAGGGATCCTGCTGTCCTGGGAGGGGAAAGGACTGATATGGGCACAGATGGCCACCTAGCCTTGGGCAGGAACCTTGATCCCCCTAAAACAAGCGAGCAGCCTCTTCTCAGGAAAACAAGCAAATTCCTACAGATCATTCAAGTACAGGTGAGTTTTCTCTCCCATTAAGGCCATTGTACCACACCAAAAAGAAGCCAAAAAATGGTATTTGGAAAATAAAACCTGAATATGTCCCAGCATTCTAGTTTTCAGGGCACTCAATTGGGAGAAGGCAATCCTAAACTTCAGGCTCTGCTGCCTGGACAGCTGATCAGTTACACTCAAGATCTTGACTCATGCAAAACACTGAAGCAGCTCCTGTCACAGGCACAAGTTTCTGTCATGCACTCCCCAAGGTTCCTGCATCTTCCCCCATCTCGGTGACTCACAAGAGTATAGTCATCCACAAGCTCCTTTCTTCTCTTCAGCTCTTTGAACCTGAACATTCAAAATTCTATTTCAGAAAAGCAGGACAGCAGACGACAGTTCTCTCAAGCAAAGGAGAAATTAGGGATGAGGTTTGTGTCTCTGAGAGCACTGCCCCACCAGCCTACCTTGGTGCTGGTTACAAAGGAAAGAACACAAAGCCGACCCTCATGAAAGCGCTCTCGTTTACACACACAGCCTTCTCTTCCCTACCGTGACAGCCTAAGCTCCCATAAGAGAAGCACAATTGAGCAAAACACCTGCAAATTTTAATTTTGTAGCTCTTGGTTGCATCTGGCTCTGCCTTGGGTTGCCCTGAGTCCGCTCAGAGAAGTCCAGAGCTGCCTGCCATGCTGGCACAGCAGCTTGTCTGCCTCATGGGACTGCCTGCCACCAGGAGACAGCACTTGAGTGGCACCCGCAGCAAAATCCACTGTTCCTTTCCTAACAGATTTCATTCCTCTGCTCTGCAGGGATCTGCAGTCCATTCACCTCATTATGGCATTGCACCATTTTTGCTTTCCTTTGGGAACTGTGCAACCTTCTTGCCTTGAACCCCTCTCAGTGCATCTCTGCTTTCCATTCCTGCCTTGGGTAGTCTCTTAAAGTCATAGGAAATCACATTAATCCCACAAGGGAGTGGGACAGGATGGGACAGCGGCCACCCTGGGGCACAGAGATGGCAGGTGAGGATTCCTGAGGGGTGAAACAGGGGCAAAGCCCCTTGGTGCGGTCAGGGCCTGGACTTTGCCTTCAAACCCCTAAAACTCACTGCTGCCTGGGGGTCCCTCCTCCAATTCATGGTCTTGCATAGGAACAGCATCAGCAGTAAGAGGTACCTGACCTTGCTGGCAGAGCAAACCAGGGAGGGATCAACTGAAAGACCTCCATGTTTTCACCTCTTGAACTGTCTGTCGAGGTAGAGACAAAAGCTCCCTGAAGGAGTTAAAAAAAACTTCAGTACAAAACCATATTTTCAAGGTCAGTCATGAAGTTTCAGAATATTATTTTATGAACGCAAAGTGAAAAAGAAAGATGTAGCAATATACACAATTCCCTCTGTGTCAGCAAGGACAAAACTGTTACTGAAATCTATCATAGAATCATAGAATGGTTTGGGTTGGAAGGGACCTTAAAGATCATCTAGTTCCAACCCCCCTGCCATGAACAGGGACACCATCACAAGGGGGTTAATAAGCTCTATAAAATGCTAAGTACTTTTATGTTGAATACATCATTTGAAACTTTCAGGCTGAAATAGCATCCTGGAAGATGTGCCTGAAAAATTCCCCAAAGGAACGAGTAAATAAAATAGTCTCTGATCAGTAACTTGTCGCATGGCTTGAACAGCTGCAACCACCTTGTCTGCTTAAGGGTTGCCTGAGTAGCAGCCAAGCACCACAGAATTCTGGGCGCTAGTCATTGCAGTCCTATGGGGCACCTGGGCCCAATCTTATTTTAGATCCACAGTACATGCAAAAATTGCCATAAGCCACTCCCAGTGTGCTATAGATAACCTTAGATCAGTCTGTCCACAGCTAAACACCACAAATATGTAACACAAGCATTTTAATCATAAACTAGACTAACTCTACATGTATACATCATGAGGCACAAAATGTTGGGTTAGGTTACTTTTTTCTTAGAGAATTTTTAACTATCCTAGCTGTAATGCTTAAGAGTACAGGATCTTTTTTTTTTTTTCCCCATTGATTTTTGTTGTTGTTCAAAATATAAGAATAATCTGAGATTAAACAAGGATTCTGAGATGTTACAGAACTTTTCCCACCTCCTGAGCCAGAATTACATAATTTTCTTTTCAAGATACACTGATCGGATTTCTGAGTTCAGTTAATACAAAACAAGAACAGCAAACCAAATACCATGGCAATCTGCTTTGCTGTAAGGGTTTTTAAGGTTACATTAGAGGTTGTAAGAGACACAATGAAGAGAAAGAAAATCGTCTGTGTTTTAAAATAAACCAAGAATTGTCACAGGACAATAAATGGCACAAAATGCAATACACAAAAAGCAATATGTCAAAAGGGGAACAGAAAAAGAAATGCCAACAGAAGCACACTTACACTAAAAGTCCCCTTAGCACAGAGATAAAAAGCAAAGGCCGAACTTGACAAGGCTGAAAATAAATTTGACAGCCTTAGACAAGAAATGTAAGATGACCTCGGCTACACTGATTTGAGTAAGCAGTGTAGACAGATGGCCAAAAGAAAAAAATCTGGGTACTTTCAAGTATAAAATATTCCTGGGATTGTAGAAACAAATGTTGCTGACTATGAATGAGGTCTGAAGAATCAAACTGGATGTTGCAATGTAAAAAATGCTAAACATTATCTTCAGAAAACAATCTAAAATGTCTTATCGTAGTCTAAACACAAAAAATACCTGTCACTGAGTAGAAGGTATCCAACCATAATAATAGAAATTCAGAGAAAACAAGAAGTAATAGTCATAATTAAAGTCCTTGATCACCCTTGGTAAAATAGTAAAGAGGATATATTTGGATGACAATGGAAATTTTATTATGTTTATCTTTCTGCAACTGCATTAATGTAGAAAAATCAGACAGTAGCATTTGAAGTCATTATATACTAATTTTTAATAAAAAATATTGATTCTGACTAAAGCAGACTAATTGCTAGCAATTTACGGTGGGGGGGAGGGGTTTAACTCCTGGAGCTCTGTTCTAGGTGTTCTCAGCTGTGAGGTACATAAAGTGTTTTGTCTAACCTTCCCATAAAATCTCCTTACATCCAGCCTTGCAAGGATTTCACTGGGCAGTTTTCTTAATCAACACTGTAAGCTGTGTTTTCTTTTGAAACTGCAGGTATAGTCAAGTGTTTCTTCTGTGTCTGTCTGCCTGCTACACCAGTAACAAACTCATCACCAAGTCTGTTTGGATTTTAGAGACTTTCAGTGACAGAAGCTTTCATGTTCCTCAGGTTGTCAGCAGACAGATCAGCTTCAAAATAGACGGGGGTACAAACGCGATTATCACATTGCCCTGAGGTGTGCAGGCTTCAAATACATTTGAAACCATCACTTCTGTTTTTCTCCTGTTTACCAAGAACTGCCAAGGGCTTTTTTGTGCTGGAGAAATATTTGACCTACAGCTTTCATTTATTAATTAGAAATCTTCAAAAATAAAGAGGACTATTTACAACATTTGGTTTGCTGAATTTTCCTCCACAGTAGTGAGTCCTCAACATTCTATCATTCATTATATTCTGTTCATTCAGAGTCTGTGGATGATGTGCCATTATAGTTGAGTTTTTTCCTCAAGAATGACTTGCATTACTAAAATTGTGAAAAAGGAAAGAAAAAAATAAATTCATGTTGCATCTGGTGCTTGTTCTTTTGGAAAAAAGAGCTGCAGAAGTTGCATACTGTGCAAGTATTGTAAACTTAATGAAAGCTCAACAGCATATCAGAAATAATCTGCTTTTTCTTTGATAAAAACATATGAGAATTTGGTTTGGGTCCTTATAAAAAAACCTGAAGTATTTTTCAACTCTAGACAATAACTGACTTTTTAGCTCCTTTAGTTTTACTTGTAAGGCAACTTTGCATTATTCACATGTATCAAATGTATCATCAGTTTAAGCTCTTAGCCACTATATCAAAGTTCTCTTGTTTTATTTGTTCCCTTCTGAATGAAAACTACTTTCAATATGTTTTCCATTAAGAAAAAAAAAAAAATATTTGTGATGAATTAAGTAAACTTTCAATTGTATTTTACGATATAATTATAAAACTGTATATTAATCATAGTTGAAATGAAGATGGACAACTATAGTTTTCTGATTGTTAGTGCTGAGATTGAGAGTGCTGTGAAAATCCATACCCAGCAGGTGACTAAAGGAAAATAATGTCTTCAGATGTTAAACTGCTGAAGGGTGCTGGATAACCACCTCCTCAGCCCTACCAGATGGTATGTTCCAGTTTCTGTTAAAAAAGGACTCCATCTAGCATATTAAAGCACCTGGGTAGGGATTATTAGAATGTAATAATGACAAAATGGTAAACGATCCATACTTTTCCCAGTGCTGATCAGACTATGGAAAAGGAACCACGGAGGTGCACATGCACATCTACACCAGCAAACGGTGCAGGTAAGGGCTAGTGCTAGTTCAAACATGAACAGAAATGAGAAGCACAGATAAATACTGATCACAGAGCCTACTCCAAAAAAGTAATTAAGTTAACAGAGAAAATCCTACAGCTTGCTGTGGGTTTGACATCTAATTCTGGTGGTAAGATATATGGTGGTATGATATAACCATTCTGCCTGAAATGGGCCAAACCAAGGTTTCTGCCTCATTTTTCTTTCCAGGGGAATGAGGAGAAGAGGAAAACGGAGGATGAGATGTAGAGGGGATAAGACAGCTACAATTTCAGCTTTTCCTGGAGCGTCAAAACATAAAAGATTCTGGATTGATGTGAACATAACATTTTAATTTTGGGAGGAAAAATAACAGCATTACAAGTAAAAAAGAGAAGACACACATCTGCAAGACATATTGGATTTAACTACCGTTGATTATGAATATATATCTGTATGTATGTTCAGAACTAAAATTAAAATCATATTTTTCTGTTCTGGCAAACTCTTGAGCTTCTCAGAGCAAAGGCTGCAGTGTTTGTCAGAGGGGTATTCCTATAATTCTTAAAAGAAAATAAGTAGCCATGTTTCTTAGGTCCAAGAGCTCTCTCCAAAACTCTATTTGCTATACATTTTACATATTGATAAACATATTAGTATTACAAATGAAATATTCTTGTAATTATTTAAGTGTTTCTTTTTATTTGTATCATCTGAGGCCAGAATATCCAAGTAAACATATTTGTGCTTTGAATTCACAGAATCACAGTACCGTTCATTTTGAATCTCTGTCGCTGTTAATAAATTTGAAATTGCTTCTGTGCTAGATAAGGACTTTCCTACAGATCAAAAGCCTGGAGAAATTTGCAAGTAAGTTATTTTAGCTGTAACAATCTCCTACTCAGCTGTCATTCCCAGTCTCCCATATTTTTGTTAGCAAACCGAGACTAAATACATCCAATATCAGCAATTTCTCAAAATGTATTGCTGTTTCATAATGGCATCTGAACATAAAATTTGAATGCTGTAACTAATGGCACAAGAGTACAGTGAAACATCCAACCTGTTCATGATTTACATTTCTGATGTTTGACCCAATTTCTACATGTTGAGAGCTGTGAACAGTTACTATCTGTTACACATTTTCATTTAAGAGAAAAAATCTTTTCCTTGTGTCCCATAAACAAGATTTTCAAAGCATAAAACTTAATTTGGCCATTTTTTTTTTAAACTCTGCTGTCAGACTGGGATATTTCCGACCATTTTGTCTGGCAAGAAAAATTTAAAACAAAAAAAAAAAAAGAATGACCTGTTAAAACCAATTATTGTTATCTAATACAAACCATCACTCTTCAGGGCATGAGCCAACCAAGTCACTTTGAATAGGAATAAATGTTCACTATCAGGTTTCTGTTCAACTAAAAATCCAGATCTTGCTCTTTGCCGGAGACAATGTATCAAATGGAGACATCCCATGTAAAATACGTGTCTCTTAAGCAAACCTGACTGATGAGGTAGTCAAGATTCATATTCATTCCTTTCTACTAACTTATTTCTAGCTTAGTTGAGGCAATAATTAACTTGTGTATCTATTTGTTTTAAATTGTCACTTTTTTACTGAATTGATCTTTTGTACTTTTTACTAGAATAAACAGGAGACTAGGGTCACCTGATTTATCTCCTTTATACCATCCATATCTTTGTAACAATTCAGATGTTACTTTTTACCTGTTATATCAATGAGACAAGTGAAAAATCATGTTTGACTGCCCATGTCGATTTCGTTCTCTGTGACATTGCCTGGAAGAGTTAGTGCACCTCATCGTCTTGTTCCCAGTGGGCCACTTGTACCTAAATCAATCCTCTTTTGATCTGCTTCAGAGAAGAAACTGGACACTCTATGTAGTTAATTATATAAATCTCCTAGATAAAATAATATAAAGCATTACATAAACATATGTAAAAATTAATGAATATATGTATTTATTTACATATATCTATATATAGGCATGCCTCAAAACATATGTTGCACAAAGATATATGAAAACTTAGGAAGCTTTTCATAAGAATAAGGATTTGCTTATTCTTGAAAGTCAATTAATATATTTTATTTTTTATTATCAAAATGAACAAGTAAATGCATCCTTTGAACCACCTCTGTGAGAAATATTCAGAATTTTGAGTTACAACTGCAGTACTATCCACAATGTACAGTATCTCCTGCAACAGTATTTGAAAGGCAAAAATTATAAAAATGTGTAAACAAAATGGAAAGTGGAGCTCTAATGACAGAATCAACTGCCTAACAACATTTTTCAGACAGATGTACAATGAATTAAACCACCTTGGCTGCCAGCTCTGGGAAACATACAGCAATTAAGACCTACGCTAATCATGTGTGAGAAAATGGACTGCTTTACACGCACACAGCTCTTACACATATGCATATGCTGCTCTCCATAATTTTCCACTGAGGAAACTGAGCTATTAAAAAGATCCATTTTGTGGCAGATATTTCCAACTTAAAACAGAGCGTTTGTCTTTAGAGTTTGACTGACTTCTTTGGCACCATCAGAGGCTTTGCAGTCTCCTGCTTGTCAAGGATTTATTTACTTTGCAAACTTCTGAATGGATCAGAATATGACATTTACTTGAAACATCTAAGTGACTCTTTGATGAGTCATTCTCCAAGTGACTTCTTCCTTTAACCTCTCTAGGATAACCCAGCCCTACATTTCAGAAGGGTAATAGAAAGGAATAATCTGCTCTGTTTCCCATCATTATGATACTGACTTTCATTGCACTTCCACACAAAGGTCTTGGTCAGTGAATACAGCCCTGTTTTACTGAGCATTTACCCAGTGTAATACACTAAAATGCAATTTCTCTCATTTTTCCTCATAGAAATTAGTCCTGTTGCTTTTTTCATTACAAAGATCTTTAGTATTCAGTTGCCTTTTTAACATTTATGAAATTAACATTAATTAATAATGCAATTAACATTAATTAATAATGCATTTAACATTAATGCAGAAAACAAAGGGAAAACAAACAATATAGTGCTACCAAGGACTGAAGTGTCTCCATCTGCTCAGGAAATATAGTGGATGTACTTTGTTGTCATTCTTTGCCTTGCAAGACATAACCTCACTTATTCATTCATCAGGATTAAAGGCTACTAATCTCTCTTTTTTTGCATTATCTGTATTTTACTGCATACAAATATTCCTCTGACCATAGAATAAAATTTACTCTTTGTGGTCAGAGCCATGTAATTATGTATATCTAATGTCCAAATTCTTAGAGCCATGCTTATTTCTAATTCCCCAGAAAATAGGATAAACATCTGTAGCATTAATATCTGTTATCTAGCTTTAAAAAAATAAAAATCCCATTGATTACATCCATTCAAGAACTGACTGCAAATTGTAACAACATTTACCTTAAAAAAACAACCCCAAACCAGGTTTAAAGAAAAAGTATTTTCTCTTGAAATCTTTTAGAAAGTATCCTTCTAATTCCCAAATAACCATTTACAAAACACAACCCACTCCTCATCTTCTTCTCTTCATTCTTTTTATATTTGTCTCTTCCTCTTCCCAGTGCTTTCTATTTTCCTTTGTCTTCTACTCTTTTGAGGTAGCTGTCACTGATCAGATTCTGTCCTGACTTAAACTTGAGGTGGCTCTGTCACCTTTTAATCAGAATACAGAGCATGAGCATCACAATTCCACAAAACCTGCAGGGAACAACCTGCACTGCAAAGTGACGCACTGAATAAAGTTGAGCTGCTCGGGAAGGGGAGAGGGTGCAAAAAATTGTCCCTCTTTCTTCTTGCAGCAAAGGTTACTTTCTTAGATTCTACACTGAAGATCAGCATCAAATACCTCCTCATCTCCTTTGGTCTGGATGCAGCAAACATTTAGATACCTGGTTAACCTTAAGCACACAGTTATTCAATAAGAGTGCTTTATGTAAATTGATTCCTCATTGTCCTACTCTTGCATAAATATTCTTAATTACTTGAGGTGAATTACAGGTGCATGTATTGGTACTGTCTGAGATCCCATGTACTTACCTTTTTGGGAACTGCCATTTCTTACCACAACTAATTTAATGGAAAATTACAAAATGAAACAACTTGCCATTTTGTAGTGCAACCTATGAATTATTAAACTTTAATTACAGTTGCTTTAGGATTTTTAATTGTTCAAGTCAACACTTACAATCTCAAGCGTTACATGCATTTTGAGTATTTAATCTATTGATGGTTCAAATTAGCACTAAGCCAAAGTCTTTCCTGGCATTTTAGGAATTTTAGAGCATTCGTACTAGAAATGACCTAGAGGGCTAAGTTTGTCATTTTTAAATCCTTCATGCATTGTGCCTATAACTGAGAAAATGACATGATGCTTCTTCAAG
>NW_010324538.1:0-2087 GCF_000700745.2 Antrostomus carolinensis | reverse complement strand
AAGTACCATGGCAATTTCCATTATTTTTCTATCTGATACAGGGACAGAAAAAGTCCTGGCTAAAAACTCATGCACTCTGACAGCTTTTTCATAGTTGGAATAAATACTGAATATGCTTTCATCTTCACAGAAAAATGTCACCTTTTCTTCCTCCCTAATATCCAGCAAGCAGCACTCTGGCTACATAGGGATTGAACCAAGAAGCTTCTTCTTCCAGGAAAGTCAACTAAAGCTGGTTTTTCAAGGCTTTAGACAAGCCTTGAAAACAGTCAGATAAAATAAGAATTCCAAAACCTCAAGTTTACAGCTCCTCTTAATCCTGGCTTTGTGTCAGTGTTATCTGCTAGACCCTGTCCATCTTTGTTGCAAACCCTTACATTTACTTTGATCCTCATCTAGCTCTACCCATCTGGAAGTCAGAGCACCACTTGACCTGGTGTTAGAGAGAGTGAGCTGCAACAAAAATTCTGCAAACAGAGCTGTTTTCCCAGGTAAAGTCCTGAGTCAAAATCCTGGTTACAGGAGAAGGTAAAATTCCACCTCTAGCATGACTTTCTTCTTCCTTGTCACAGACCAAATCTTTGAAATGTTAATGGTTTAATACCATATATAGATGTGTGTTAATGTTATCAATATCGTGTAGATTTGGCAATTAGGGACATGGTTTAGTGGTGGACTTGGCAGTGTTAGGTTTACGGTTGGACTTGATAATCTTACAGGTCTTTTCCAGCCTAAATTATTCTATGATTCTATGGTCTTCAAGTCAATGACCTCCAAAGTTTAAGTACTTCCTAATACTTAAAACTGTGAGGGCACATACTTCTTTTACTGCCTTTTGATTAATACTATTTCTAGTCAGTGACCAGCAACCCAGACATACCCAAATGCAATTTTAAGATATTTAAAATAAATTTCATTAACATCACATAGTGGCACAAATGTGTCCTCAATGTTTAGGACATTCTCCTTTCTGTTACAAAACAGACATAGAAGTAGCAAGGCATGAAAACAGAGCAGAAAGCTGCTGAATCCAGAGCCTTAGAGAGGAGATGAGAAGGAATGTTTAATGCAACCAGGAAAAGTTCAGAGATCTTTTTGCTGTGAGCTGTGCTCTTTATGGTGGTCTAAGCTACATTCCCTTTGAAATTCAACTGTGCAGTTAGTCCTGAGAGCAACAAGACTGGAAAGTGTGAAGTTAATACAGACAATTAGGTTTGCTAGGCTGAGTGGCTGTCTTAGAATTTGCTTTTCCTAAAATCTCCAGGCCATGGCTTCTCAAGACTGATAAAGTAAAAGCTGTGGGATTCAGTTTTTTCCTCTCTTGTGCTTCATTGTGAGAAAAATGAAAGATATAATACGACACAGAATCTGGAGCTCCACCTAAGATCCAAGAAAGGAGTCAAAACAAGATTTTACATTCACCTTTCCTCTCCAAAAAAGCTTTACTGTAAAACTAGTATTTAAAGCCCTTCCTTGCTAGTTCTCAAAAATGGAGCAGTTAATTATCCAAACTAGTGCAGTTGCTTGACAAAATGTGTTACTTGTTCAATCCCAACACAATCAGTCCAAGCAGGAGTCACTTCACATCACTGGTATAGCAGTTGAGACAGATTGAGTCCAATTGAATAAGGTGGTAGCTCCTTTGGTCTTAACACCTCAGCTGTAACTGTGAGATATGAAATAAATCTGAGGCTGTTTCACCAGACCGTGAACAGAAATAGCATTTCCAGGATTAACAGGGCATTGAATTTTTTTCCACAAAGTGAAAATTCTTATTACACAATGAAATGCCTTTTTTTCTGTCCAAATATTAACTAAAGACTTCATACATTACACAACTTGATATTATACTGAATGCACAATTCCCAGGGAATTGAAATTAGTCATAAAATAGACTCAGAAAAGATGACACAGTTTAAGGTGAATGTACCTATAACTATTACATGATTGTGAAAGAAACCACCCTGTTTCTTTCACTTCAGGAAAACACTGAAAAAAAATTATTTGAGACCGTAAGAACAAGACTTCCTGAGTTTCATTAGAAGAAATTATAAATTCTTGTACTGGGTTTGCATGGCAAGGTTTTG
>NW_010324537.1:7591-21422 GCF_000700745.2 Antrostomus carolinensis | reverse complement strand
CCCAACCCAACCCAACCCAACCCCACCCAACCCAACCCCCAGTGAAGGCTGAAGAGGAGATGGCGTAGGCCCCAGGATAAGCACACTGCACGTTCCGCCTCGGGAGACAGTGCACAAGGGAATTTCTGCACGCCACCCCTGGCCTAGGCATAAAGAATAAACAAGAAGCAAGAAAACAGCAGTTGGAGAAATTCAGGGGAATGCCAGTGGAATTGCCTTCTCCTACACAGCCTCTATGGTTTCTGCAGCACTAGGACAACACTGAAATTATTACCAATCTCAGGTTATGGAAGAGCAGGATCCCTAGTCTAGATGACAGCTTTGAATACTAGCTTCTGAAAACTCAGGTTACTACAGAAACCTTTCAAAAGGAGGCAGATGAGAATGGCCTGGAGGAAATAAAAAAAGTTGCTCTTAATCTTTTCAAGTACTACAGTACAGCTACAGTACTTAAAAATCCTCCTCCCCCTTCCCCACAAAATACCTCACCCTTTGCTGGTAATGCCTTCAATTTCATCCAAAAGCCCTTTGCTGACAACGTGAAACAGTCCTTGACCCTACAAAAGGCAACTTTATAATCGTGAAGGAGCTTCTTGGAGACTCCAGGACCAGGGAGTGTTGGCGGTTACCACGACAATGTCAAACAAATACTTGACCAGTTCTGCATGCTGTTCCTGAAGCACAAGAAACACAAGGTAACAACTAGCAGTTTATTTGATTCCCATTAATAAATACCATTTATTTCTAATCTAACTTCTGAAAAAACTCAGTTCTGAATAAAGTCAAGATAACAGCCTTGTAACTGTATGAGGAAAAAATATTCTTAAAACAAATTATTTTATGAAACTGAAGCCTCTTGCTGAGGAGACTAAAAATGAACTGATTTGGCAACCTATCTAAAAAATTAAGGTTAAATGCACAAGTTCATGAGGGGCAATCCATCTCGCATCTTTAGGAGCAGAAATATGAATTAAGTTATTCTTCCCTTTGCAGCACAAGACACTGACTACTTTCCCACATTCTGTTTCTTCTCCCCAAAAGGCTTCTTTCAAGGCTTTAACTTTTTATTTTTTTAGTTTTCAGGTTGAATAGTGTCACTAGTACAAATGTGTACAAACTGCTCACATACAAAAACCTCCAAATCCTTTATTAATGTTTTCAGGATGTATGCAGTACATACAATTAACATTACACCAGCTACAGGAAGTCCTCTGTTGCAAGAGGTACCTCAAAACAAGTATCCCAGAGCACCAACATAGACACACACACACACAGAGACACTACAAAATCACTTTGAAATTATTTTCCCCCCCCCGCTTTTTTTTTTTTTCTTTTTTTTCTTTTTTTTTTTTTTTCTTCCTCTTTTAACTTGACAGCTAGGACTTCTGAGCCATTGGAGATTCTGAATGAGGCAGATCTAGTGCAGTGGCACTGGTTTAAGAAGGCTACTTCAGACACTGGAAGGTCAGAAGAACAAGAACTGACTGGGGTAACTGAAAGCGGTGTTGTTTTCAATGCTTTGAAGCACAGCTGTCTGGGTCGATACCTGTATGTCAGCCTCTTGGTGTCTCCTGCAGATTCTCCCACCTTACAAGTGTATACACAGGTGTATACACACTTTGTGTACGTTTACCACTAAGCTGCAGAGCAGAAGGAGAGCACTGTCCATCACACATTGCATCACTAGTTCCAATTAGTAGGCACTGACACATCAGGAGGGTTAAACAAATGGGACTGGAAAGACTTTAAAAAGGGATGAGCCTGAGAGAAATCTTTGTTCATTATGACACAACAGTGACAATCCCTTCAGGTCACCAGGCTTCACATGTCCATCTGTTGCCATCTGTTCCCTAAACTCATCCTTTTTATTCAGATGCTCTGCTTAAAAATAAACCCAAACTACAAAAAGGTTCAACTCCATTCTGTACACGTTCTCCATTTCCAGAGTCATTATTCTGGCTTTAGACCTTCTCCTTTCGCTTTAATTTGGACACTTTCTTGACAGTTCCGTTCTTGTTTAGAAGCTTCAAAACACGATCCTTGTGATCCAAGACCTTTAGCATGGAGTCTCGAGCCTCATTGATTTGATCCATCACAAGTTTACACCTCTGCATATTCCCCTGAAATGAAACACTATCGTCATTAACAGCAGACGGTGCGATCTGAGCAATCGCTGTACCTTTTCCTAATAGCACTTGTAACGGATGACACTAATAACGCAGAAAAAGTACCTATGTGGGGTTTTTGTAAGCTGTTTTTATTTTAAGCTAGCTTTAGCTCTTGCTAAGCACAGTAGGATATTTTATAATTAAAGCAGTTCTGCTGGGTTGAGAGGCCACAGGAGCCTACCTGTATCAGTTCATTGATTCGGTGCAAGTCATCATCGGTCGCTGCCTTTTTCTTAGGAATGAGTCCCTCCTGCAGGGCAGTCAGTCTCTCATACACATCGTGCTCCAGGTTTGTCTAAAAGACATTAGCACTTCATGAGAAGGTTCACCACTAGGCCAGAGAACATTCGCCCGCATTAAGAAAGGTACACAGAGAAGATGATAATCCATTCCCCTCTCAGCTGCTCATGTTAGTAATTCAGAAGATGGAGCCTCTGATGCAGAGTGTGGCACTATCATTCTTACTAACATCCTATTTACAGGATTGCTCCACTTCTGAACAAACATGGACCCTAACCAGAACTGTTTCCCCTGTTTCTCACAATGCTATTCCAGGAATGCAGAGGTTTTGGGGAGTTTGGTGCTAGAATGCAGAGCACCTACCTCACCCCCAACCTGAAACAGAAGCATCCAGGAATGTGGATCAGTGCTGCCTCCTCAGATCAGCCGCACCATCCCAAACAGACGCTTCTTCAGACCTGTGCATCAGCAGGAGGAAGTTGCCAATTTTGATCATCTGTACAAAATACATCAGCTCTTATGTCTGGATCAAAACCAACACTCTAAGTTTCCAAGCCACTTATGCCACATTCCTGAGAAAGGGGAAAGCATGTCCCACTCCCTTTGGGCACTACACACCAGCTCCTTTACGGTATCCCAATGTCAGATGACCACGTACTGAGTTTGTAAAAACATCCTCCTGTCTTACACAACTCCGTGCTCCCCCACGTCGTAGGAAGCTGGCAAGCCCCATTCACCTACCAGCTGTAGTAGCTGTGCTGCACAGAGATGGACCTTCCACCCTTGTGCACGACAGGATACACCCTTCTGATTGGCAATCTCCTGTAGCATAGCCTTCTTCTCTTCTGTCACCGGGAAATACAAAGATATGTTATTCAAATTTCAGGAGACCACTGGGCCTCTCTTCTCTAACAAAAACATTAACCCAACTCTGGCTCTCCATACATCTTAATAAATCAGAGTAAGCAATATTTTGATTCGGATAGGAAAAGAGCTACTCATCTGCCATGTATCTGATTGCTGCTCTTGCTTATTAACAGGTTATCTGTATTTCCAGAAAAAATATATCCTGTTTTATTTTCCCCTCATTTTAAAATGGTAGTGCTCAGTGTTTCAACACCCTGCACAAAAAAGGAAAGGGTCTGTCCTTTACCACTGAAATACATATCTACTCCCTTCTTGATGTATTTACAAAGTTGGGAAAACTCAACCGCTTAAAATCTCTTAAGATGTTATCTAAAAAGCCTAAAAAACAGTACCTGATGTCTGTTTTCCTCATATTGAAAAAAAACCCCAACTCTTCTTTAAAAGCCCATTTGCCCATTTATTAGTTGACAAGACTAGTTACACTAAATCTAGAATGTTTCTCATTAAATCTGCAAGTTTTTTAGGTAGTAAGAAAATCTGAAAACTAAACCATAGCATATCGCCATAGCATGTCACTTCTTTAAGGATTACTTTCTCTAGTAAGTTTCTATCACTGTGCATAAATACATTGCTCAATAACTGTATGGTTTTTTCTTTTACAAAATTACAGCTAGCTCTATGTAATGTTTTTCCCCTCTTTTCTTCTCTACCATGACAGCAGAAGAGATTTAGGCAAGATCTAGATAAACAAAGTCATTAGCTCATTTGATCAACCCTTGTCTTCCAAATTGGAATTAAAATCTTTTTGTGGGATTGCTTATCAACACTAGCTAGCTAAGAATGCTCCTAAGACATCGTTATCAGGTACACTGAAGTGGTTCATCCTGAATGAATGAAACTGTCAAACTACAAGAAGCAGACTGACCTTTTACCCGGACATCACTGTATCTCTGGAAGTGGTGGTACGCAGCTTTCCAAGGATTGCGATAATGACGGAGCAATGTGATAGGCGGCCTTGGACGCACAGGGACATATCTGACACCTTCTTCATCTACAAAAGGATCCAGAAGAACTCTGTTATTATCATCATGAAGCAGGTGAGTGCAGGAGATGAGTATGACACAAATGCCAGCAGGAGATTGGTAAGCACTACTACATGTAAAATGATGCTCTATGTGTCAAGAAAGGTCATTTTCCCTGAACGTCACTATGCAGAGTGCTGAGAAACTGATACTTTGATTCTGTATTATTTATATTTTCAAAGCACGATAATGACAGAGCACCTTCTATGAGAAACAAAAGAAAGCAGAACTACAGACACTTGCATAGGAAAAAAGACATTAGAGATGACATTACCTATATACTCCTTTGGAGGAGACTTGCGCTTCTCTGCCTTCACCAGCAAGCTTTTGGCAGTGGATTTCTCATCATCAGTGCTGTTTGTTTCCATCATGTCCCCTTCCTCTGTGGAGATGACATGCTGCTGCTTACGGGGTTTCTTCCTCGGGGAGGCACCAGGTGGCAGATCACTTGGAGGCATTGAAAGGTTGTTGGCCAGCAACGCCAAAGATGGAGACACAGTACTCGTAGTCAAAGGAGGGACTGCTGAGAGGAAGGAAAGGAGAAAACCCAAACCATCAGTAGTGTAAAGGTAACACACTAGCATTGTTTGAACACTACCTCCAACAGTAGTTGCTGCTTCAGCGTTGTGAGGAGCGTGGACTCCACTGTATGTGTACTGTATGCATAGCTCCATGTGTGCAGAAGACCAGATATTAAGCAAGCAGCAACTGCCTACACTCTAAGATATTTAGTGTCTCGTGTACAAGAGCACAGAGAATGAGAGCAGAGACAATTGTCCCTCAGTTCCTTCACATTCAGAGCTTTAGCTGAATGCTATAAAAAGGAATCCACACCAACATCCGCCTTGTGTTACTGTAAAAAAAGGTACCCTTGTATGTCTGCCAGCACAGACTACAGTCAATAGCAAGTAAGTCCCTTTCCTCTTTTTAATGTAAGTAGAGAGTCACATGCAATCAAATCGGGACTGCGGCTCTCCTTGCAAGAGCCTACTTGTACTGCCAATTTAACAGCACTGTACCAGTAAGTTAATACTCTGATACTGGGCAGCACAGCAGCAGGTAGTTTGAGGGAACACTCCTTGACATTCAGAGGGAAAAGCTCAATCAGCCATGACTAAGGCTGCAACAAAAAGTTTCTAGGATGGGATCTCTTGACAATTTGGCATACTCACAATTGCCATCAAGAGACAAGAGAACACCGAAAAGCCTAATGCTACCCGCCTGTGCTCCAGAGACATCTGTAGCAAGCAGCTTCTTCCATCACAGAACAATCTACAGCTTTAAGGAGAGTGATGAAACCAACAACTAAAGCAGAACTCTGATACCCCATAACCCATGAAAGTGTGATGCATTCATACCATTTTGCCACTGTATAGTGCCTGACCTGAGATCCATAAGGATCTGAATTTTATTGATCATACCCTCTGATAGCAACTATGGCCAAGCTGGGTAAGTAAGGCAATATAATGAATATTTTTTAAAGTTCTAGAAAAAAATATTCATGAATCACAGATGGGCCCTGTGAAGTCCTACTCTGGTCACTCATTCTTCACACACAAGAAAGGCCCTTCGACCTGAACAGTAGGATTTGTGAGAAACCTGTAATTAACTTCACTGATTCACAATATATTGGTACTGCTGCTCAGCGTTTGCATTTTACACAAGAAATTCACAGAGACTTTTTGGAGTTGGATCATTTGAACATGAACAAAGCAGTCACAATAACAAGCGATTGAATGGGAAATTAGGGAGAAGGCAAAGAAGAATTTCATGATTAATCAGGCATAGGGGAACCCTTTGACTGGTATTCTGTGCTACCATGAAAGAGATGCAGTTTCATTTTCAGGATGGAGGTGCTGAAATCCTCCTAATTTCTACACTGTCTCAACAACAAAAGAAACAACCTGATGATTAACAACCACCTACCAGATACTGGTCGCATTATGTCCATAGGCTCCACTTCCTCTTTGATTTTTATCTCTGGTACCGCAGGACCCAACACTGCTGACAGGGCACCGCTCATGGTTGATGGAGGAGCGGGGGCTGCCACAATTGTGGTAGAAGTTGGTGGAGCGGCTGCTACAGCTCCTGGAATGGTGGACAGAGCTGCTGCCGGCTGTGAAGTGGGACTGGCTGCTGCAATGATTGTTGGAATGGCAGAGGGGGGTTGCTGGGAGGTGGGGGGGACAGCAACGGTGGGCTGCTCGCTGCCTTGATTAGACACTGCCTCCATAGACACAGTAACGGGAGTGGCCATGGAGACATGAATTTCAGGTTTTGGCTTGGCACTGCAACATAAAAAAAGCAAAACAACCTGAAGTTAACTGCATCTCAGTCATGAGCACCTAGCACAAAGTGAGTGAGCTGAGCTGGATTCAGACTATCCAGTTTTTCCAGCACTCACAAGTAACACCTGGCTCAGTAATGTGTTTAACAGCAGGAGAAGGTGTCATCTCAATTACATTTCCTCCTCCACTCCCTTTCTAATCCTTTGTCTTTATTATAGATGCTATTTTTTTCCACTCACTGTAACAAGCAAATCTAATTCCAGGTAACTTCAAAATACTTGTAAAAGGATCAAGACAGTTTCACAACACAGACAAGAGGAACTTTTATGCAAAGCTGTACTGCCCTGCCATCCTCTGTTTGCAAGAGCTCCCACTGTGGCTAATAGTTATAGAACAATAAATTGTAAAGCCACTGAACTCAACTGAAGCAGGGTAGAAGCTCCATTTACCCTTCTTCAGATTTAATTTCCAAGTAGTATAGAAAAAAAAAGTTTCAAGGCCTATCCTTTACAACAACAAAGGGGTTTTTTGTTTGTTTCTATGAAAGCTCATAACCACAACTTTTAAAAGGCTACTGCCTCAGCTTCACAACAGCAGAACTAGTCAAGTCTGTTCAAAGTTATCATACTGACAAATTCAAAATAAATTAAGGAAAACACTCCAATAGCCAGAGAATACAAATGAAACAAATATAATGAAACTAGTAGGATGCAGTTGATTGTTGCCAAAAGTCTTACCCAGCAGGCCTGGGTGATCCAGATGTGCTTCGCATAGTACTCTCGACACGCGTGCTAGCTACTTCAGGTGTCTGAGGTGGAATCAGGCTTTTCCGGACTGCCAGCCTGTAAGAGACAGACAGATCGAAGATTCCCACCTCCCTGATGCAAAATCAAATACTACTGAGAGCAAAGGAATCGGCCCTCTCTTGCCCAAACCAGGACAGGAGTTATAGCTCTATCATTGCACTCCGTGTTCAGTATAACTGATTTGCTAGAGAAAGAGCCTTGTTTTACTTTTCAAATTAGAAGTTATGTTTTACTGTCTTTAAAGATAAATTATTAGTTGATCTGGCCTAGTCTCACTCCCATTTAGGGCTTCTCCAAGAATGACAGCTTTGGTGTCATCCTGCTAGTCAGAGCATCTCACCGAGACTGCCAGGCTCCAGCAGTGGACAAAGGGAGGTCTGGCCATGCCACTGTCCTCCACTGCTATTTCAAGACTGAGCAAATCATCTGGAACTGAACAGTGCTCAGACAGGCATCTGCTCCGTTTAGTTGGACTAGACTGTGTCAAAGCCTGACTCCAAGACCTCAAGCCCTGAATGTGGATGTTAGGCAGCACAGGGCTGAACACAGAAAAGTATTTTAGAGACTATTCAGTCTCCTGTGGGGCTGGAAGTCAAGTTGTTGTCCAAAATAATCAGCCTCTCAAATAGAAACATTCTTTACTGGTCTACCTCTGCTTCTTTCATTTCAGTTTTACAGCCTGCAGCTCTTCTACCTTAAAAAAGTTTCCACTTATATAAATAAACATGCAAGTTTAGTCTCATAGGACACATCAGTTCCAAACATTTTCAGTCATTAGTCGGAAGGAAATACATTGTAATGCTAAAGCTGTCTCCTGCCTCTTTATTCAGGCATTTCAAATTAGACAGACAACAGAAAATATTTTAAGAGTTTAAGTTACTCCCTCCCTTTTTCCTAATCAGATTTCACAGCAGGGTACTAATCCTGTCCTTTCTACTCATCCACATATTTTTCCAAGAAAAGCACTGAAGACAAAGCACAGAATTCTAATTTTAGTAGATTATGAACTCTTTGTTTTTAGTACACTATGCAAGAAAGCCTCAACTCCACTTTCCCTCAAAAGGTCACTTTCAAGAACTAGGAGACTGCTGACTGAATAATCTGCTAGAACTTTTCTTATCTCCACTGAAATGATTCCATTTAGCCAGGCTAGATTGCGCAGAAGTGTCTTTCACATGTCATCTCCAATTCTACTCACCCATCCGTGGTTGGTTTCTTCCGGAGGATGCTCGGGCGTGGGGAAGAGCCCTGGGCTGGTGCACTGGCACTGGCACTCTGGCTATGGGTTTGCACAACTGTAGTTGCTGCAGAAGCTGTGTTGAATGTGTTGCTAATAGGATTGGCTACAATGGTGGCTCCATCTGCCAAGACTACTGCTGGGAAGGACGGACATTGACACAGCAGAGAGAAGAACAGATACAGAGGGGGAAAAAGCAGCAGTTACTTAAGGAAATTTGAGGGCAAAGCAGGTGTTTGCAGAGCGCAAGTTGTCCACGTCCCTCAATCGTTAACTGCAGTGCTTTCAGACTATTTTGTAAGCAATACCTTTGCTACAAGCAATCTGATTACTGAACCTTCAGCAGGGAAGATGGAAGCTACCTCCTGCCTAACAACTGCTGCTAGGGAAATAATCTTTTCCAGAAGAAATGGAAAACACAGAAATTGCTAGGGAGATCACCAGCACAACTAGGTCAACGGAATAGCACTGCTGGTAGAGTCTATGTGGCAATACACGCCACTTGTAAATAAGCACCATCGGCTGTGTTTATGTTCTGACCTTCTGCCAAAGCCTGTTTGGCCAGCTAACTGATGCAGTGCATTTAGACAGTCGGGAAGTCACCACACAGTATGGCTGCCAGCTTTCCAACAGCATATTCTCTTGGTTGCCATATCCCATTTCTTCAGTAAGTTGTTGGGGTTTCATCAGACCAATCATTTCCAATGAAAGATGGTTTCTGTCACAGTCCAAGATCAGGTTAGCAACTGCTGAAGGTACTTGGCCGTATTTTAGTTGCTACTGTCATCTAATGTATAGCCAGAACAGTTTGGAGAACATCATTTACTTGTAAATTACTTTTCCCACAAGGCCTTCCTGAAGAGAACTGTTTAAGCTCAGGCACTACCAGTCTCTTCTACTGAAGTAACCCATTCAAGGCTACCCACCCACTGCACCCAGTACACTTGAAAGAAACAAATTAAGAAACAGATAAAAAATATTTGCTGGGAGAATACGCACATGAATGTATTTAGTGGCCACTATTGGACCACAGAGACTATAAAAAAGATCATTAGGCAAACTGAAAAAAAAACCACAAAAAAAAACCCCACGCCAAATCTGTAGGACAGCAGTTCCATTGCTCTGACCAGGTCCAAAGCGCAGACTTTGCTGGTTGCTCTTACCTGAAGTCTTGGCGTCAGCTTGTGGCTGCTGAGCACTGATGGGCGCTGGCTGCAGTCCCTGTGCACCAATTGGTGTGGCAGGGTGGAGTCCTTGTGTCCCGATGGGCGCTGGCTGGATCCCCTGGGCGCTGATTGGTGCTGGCTGGATCCCCTGCGCACTGATGGGGGCCGGCTGGATGCCCTGGATGTGCCGGGCGTGTGAGGCGTCTACAGTCATCAGCTGCATGGGGTTGAGGTGGACAGTGGAGGCCACTCCAACGCCCGTCTGAGCTGTGATGGCCGAGTTGGGCGCCTGGGCTGAAACTGTGAACAGCAACACAGACACCTCATCAGCCTACCCAGTGGGTCGCCTCGGTTCCCCCTCGCGCTGCTCACTCAAACATTTACTTTCAAAAACGATTTTGCTTTGAAAAATTTATTTGCCAGCCTGCTTCTTGCACTAATAAATTTAAGTGGAAAGACCAGATTGTCTGCCAGAAGAATGAAACATTACTGTTTATTTCCGTTCCATTTTCTATTTCAAATTGCAACAAGGGAAACGATCAAGTTTAAGTCCCACTTTTGGTTAGACTCAAATTATATTTCTGTACCTAGCTTCCAGTCTCAGAAAGCTGTGCACTATTTTTGCTCGTTATCTTATTTTACAATGCTTGTAAGTACCAACACTTTGCATTTTCCCTGCTTTAAAAAAAAAGAATTAAAAAAAAATCACAAGCTAAGCAATTTCTTTTCTAAAGACAGTCTTTCCACAGAGCTTATCATTGCATCTGTTAAAAAATACCAACCCTTTGACTGTACAAAAGCAATCAGAGACTCAAATGGAAGTACCTTAAAACAGGGCTTACTTCCTTATCCCTTTTCCCAAGCCACATAGTCATTAAAAAAAAAATTCCTTAGTGCAAGTGGACAAGCTGTTCTGAAGTTAGTACAATTTTATCTGACTCAGAACAGGGCTTGTAACTATAGGCTGGATCCCACAGCTAAAACAAACACGAAATCTTCTTATGGCAGAATGATGTTCCCAATGAAGCACCTGTTCCGAGAAGTTCAATTCATTTAATTGAATTTACAGTTCTGAGCAACTATGATTCCATCTTTCCAGATCTACTATACAGCGCATTACATTTCTCCCAGGCAGCATTTAACGATGTCGTTAGACTACCTGCAGTTCCTGTATCCCCAGATTTCCAGTCTTTACTGAACAGTACCACTATTTCTGCAGCCATACACAGAATGCAAGTGCGAACTTGCCAACAATGGACTTGCTTGCTAACAATGGAGAGCCCTCTCATCACAGAACAAGCTGTTTTTCTCATTGTCACAGGATTTCGATCAAGTTCTTGTGCTGACAAGACACCCTAAAAATAGCTGTCAAAGCCCTGAAATCTGGCACCAGGTCCCTGAAAATGGCTTCTGTATAAAGTATGGCACATTAATTCTCTTAGTAGAACACCTTATGTGGAACACTCTTGTTGCAGAACTTTCTATCCAACAAAATCCTTTTGGGAGACTATATAAACACAACCAGCATTTGGAAAGCCAAAGCAAACATTCTTCCTCAAAATTCCATATTAGCACTCCTAAGCTCAGTGACCTTTTTAAAAGTCTCCTCTGCACTTTCATCTAAGCCCTCAACTGGCTGTGCTCAACACAGGTGCACAACCCTCCTGATACCCTGAAACCTCTGCTTTGAGTTATCACCAGTTATTGCCATAATCAGTACCTTCAACTGACACTTCAAGTCAATTTAACAAGCAAAAGGTCTCTGTCAATGAGCACCTGGTAAAGAACCTACATCCGTTTTTTTTTTTAATTAGCGTTAGCCTAATCACCCCAAAATGCTACCAAAACTGGAAATCCTGATAGTCTGCAACCATGTTCTATCAGGGGCTGTGTAACCACGCCTCAACCACAGCTGCCAACACCAAGTACCACCACTTACCCACACATTCTCCTTTAAAAACTTCAGCCAAAGTCCGAGGTACAAAAACCCCGCACCTGTCCCTTTTGCAAATCATTTCATTATCCTGAAGCCCACCTCAAATCTGGACATGGCAGTCAGGACTTTTCACTGGAATTTCAATGACAGAACAGGCCCCAGTAACTCTCAATTCTCATAACTCATCAAAACTCAAAGTGCATACTTTCCCATTCAACAAATGGGCTTTGCTACCTCCAAGCCCTTCCAAATTCCCTTATACTGCTGAAGGGTAATATGCTGCCAGCAGATATAGATGTTCCATGAAAATCCAAATTGTATGTATTCCTAGAGTTTGGACTGTGGAGATTATCACATCATAAAGAACAGTCCTAAATGACTCAAGTTTCACCTAAAAGCACTCCAAATTTTGTCACAGAGTGACGTAAGTTTGGGTTGACTATGTGGGCTCACAGTACACATGATTTTTTGACTATCTGCAAATTATTGCAACAGTTCAAACACATTAATTGCTCCACTCCTTTAAATAGAATACTAATGCAAAAGTGTGCAATGCATCCGATTTTTTCCATTTTTGGTTCAGGTTTCTCTCTCAAACTGCACACTCATGTGGAAAGAGATTAAAATGGGCTTGTCAGAACAGCATGGAATGAAGATGCATCAAAGAGCTAGTTTGGAGGAGTTGAACTGTTTTGATTTGTAGAACCCAAAAGTTTTACTTAGAGAGATGCAAACCCTCGTACATCAAATGTGAACTCCTGAGAAAACTGTTATTAGCTGTGTTTAGTACCTCTGAAGTAGTTCAACTCCCCTTGCCCATGAGTTTTACCCTCAGCCAACAAGTCATCAAAGACTTGTGACAAATTGTCAGAATCAAGCATAAAACCCTCTTAGCTTCTCCCATCCCTAAAGCTCATACATATGCTAATAACTGAACAAAGCCTCAAAGTCAGCTTGCTCCAAATTTTGTCTTACCTGGATACTGGCGAATGGTGGACACTGAGCTGGTGATGGGGGTGTAGGTGTGCGCAGTCAGAGGATAGGCAGAGGGTGGGTATGTCGGTAAGAAATACTGGAACTGGACAGGCACCGATTGCCTACAGGCATCAAAACCAGCAAGTATTATACACACCATTTCAACAGGTCATGTTCAACCCCTGCCTTTGGGCCACTCCCCGAGTTTTGTAATCTCAACAGTCATAAACTATCAAGAATCTCAACTATCATGATTAATTCAAAATTACCAAATCACCCCCATCCCATGTTTTAAGACATTATTTCCAGCATTATCAGAACCTAGAAAAGCAGCAAGGCACTCAAAATCTACTCACACATACTCTACTTCATAGAGCTGTTATTTCCTCACCTGTTGTCATTTCTGGTTTCCATTGCTACTGGGTTTGGAGATGCCCGGTGACTGGAGAGGGGTATGAGATTACTCCTCTCTGCTGTGTAATCAGACTGGATCCGGGGAGAAGTATGTGTGATTTGCTGAGGAACCACTTTAGCTGTATAAAGACAAACATGTAATCAGTTAACAGTCAACGGAAAAGTTGGTAGACACTGCAAAAGCAAGATTCATTATCCTGGGAAAAAAACCCAAAACAATACCACTCCCCCTCAAATTAAAAACCACCCCATCCAGATGATTTCCTATCCACAGCGATGGTATATTTGCTCAATAGGAAGAAACAGCAAGGGAAACACAGCCTTTTCCATCAATTTATACCAGAATAGAAGAACATTATACGTGCATATATAAGTTTTACTGACTAACAGATTAAGTTACTCCAGTGCTCAAATGAAACGATTTTTTTTTCCCCGTAGGATCAGCCCAATCCTTTCTGCTGTCAACTTATCCAAGTTTTCAAAGCAGAACTCGACAGAGACTAAGGAAAAGGAGATCATGGAAAAGAAGTATACATAGATAGAGGCCAAGAAAAGAATGAAAACACCTACAAAAGCTTTACAGGAAAGACTGACGTATCGAGGCACAACTGCACACCTTGGAAATTTATGGCAGGGGAAGAAAATAAAAGAA
>NW_010324537.1:0-7575 GCF_000700745.2 Antrostomus carolinensis | reverse complement strand
CAGCAGGAAAACAGAGATGAACAAAAGGAAACTTATGCAGTTCTACAGAAAACATCTCAGGAAGTTCCCACATATAGGCAAATAAATTTCCCATCTTTAGATCTTAGTGTTTTACCTCCAAATGAACACACTAACCAAACTTGAGTAGGCTACACCTAACGCCTCAAGAAGCACAGGAAGGAACTTACAAAATCAACTATGAAAGCCATATACTATCACCAAACAGTTACAAGTTCTAGTATATACCATGCATGTTCTGAAATGCCAAAAGGCCTAAGTTCCCTCGAAAAATTCAACTGAGTAAGTTAATGAGCCATTTTATTACTTACTCCTCCTAGAACATCTATTTCTTCCTGGTATTAAAAAGGTTACGCCACATCAGATCTGTTAATTGGTTTCTCCTAATCGAACTGAGTTTCTTCCCCTCCTTAATTTGGTAATATGCACAAACACTGCTAGCATAAGCAGAAAAATCAAAGCATCAGTTACACAGTTTTCTTAAAACTGAAATCACTCACCAACTGGGATGTTTGAGGTCGTGACAGCTGTAGCATGGGAAGAATGGGAAGGCATTGTCATGGTGACAATGGTGCTTGTAGGCGCTTGGGTGTGAGACACAGAACCTAAAGAAAAAAAAAACAAAACAAACATACGAGAGCTTTCTATGGAGCCCTATCATACCAGTATTATCTATATGCAAATAAAGAGGGGAAAAAATCCCAACCCAGACAACCTCCCTGAAGAACTTGGTAATTTCTCTCCTGAAGTCTGCTCATGCTTTACCATGAATAAAGAATTCCTCAAAAGTAATCAAATTCCATCTTCAAGGAGGAAAAACAACAAAAAGCAACAACAAAAACCACATCCCACAACAGCATTATGAATACTCACCAGCTGTGGTTGCTGAAGCAATGGTATTAGTTGCCAAAATAGGTGCCACTGTTGCTGCTGCCACTGGAGTACCAGTACTAAAAATGGTTTTCTATGAAAAGAAAAGAAAACCTTGGAGTTAAAAGACTAGTACATTTAAAATATATACTTAGTATGGAATCATGTTGCGTTGACTGGAAAGAACATAAATTTCTAATCTAATACTAACTCTTTTCCCAAATTTAATCTTAGCCCTCCAGATATTAACAAAAGAGACATCTAGAAGTAAGAGTTCTGTTCTTCTTGCCATTTACCTGAGCCATAGTGTGGAGCTGTGGCTTCTGTGTTCCTATAGCTGGGTGAGAGGGTAGTGTGATCCGAGTAGCTGTATCCCTCGGCTGCGCAGGCCGCTGAATACTAATAGCTGCAGAAGGTGGGTGCTGCTGGATAGACAGGGTGGGTCGACTGGAAAGAAAGAAAAATAAACATGAAGATAACCATGCGGATGCTAAATATGAAAGATAAAATGCAGGGACACATCAGGCCTTGTTCTCCTCCTCTGTGAAAGCAGCATGGGAGTGCATGGGACAGCAGCATAAGATATCTGAACTACACTGTTCTGTCCTCATCTGCCTTACATACCCAACTAGGAGGGCAGACTTATCAATAACTCCATCAGTTCAGAAAAGACTTTTTGTCAGGAACACTTTTCAACATTCATGCATCATTTTTCACTGTGTCTTCATAAAAAAAGATGGGTTGAATTAGCCACAAGTTCCTGCAACAGAAACTGCCTTCCAGGAAGCAGGACTTCCAGGATTCATTAAGGCCTTTCCTTTCTCAGAACAGAGAGCAACAGTTCACATTTATAGCAAATTTTACTCAAAGAACTGAAAGCATTTACACTGTGCAAGCATTACTATTTTTGTATTATATCATCCCACATCTAGAGGATTACCAGCTCTGGATGATTAACACCTGTGTTTTCCCTTCCTACAGCCTCTGTAAAGTCAGAGCACTGTAGATTTCAAAGCATCTTTACCTGAGGGTTGACTCTGTAGCATGTGCTGCTGTAGTAGTTATAACAGGGGACTGAGCTCTTGTGGCTGAGACAGTTGCCACCACAGCAGGAGGAATAGTGCTTGAAGTTGTCACAGGAGGACGAGACTATAAAAACGAGTCAAAAAGAGACACATTCAGAAAATAAATTCTGCTGTTTAGAGAATAACTAGGAATTACTTGATTAAAACTGGTTTTCCTATATCTTATCAATAAATAAATGGCATTCTAAGAGACTTACATTCTTTCTGGATTGATCTGCAAGCTGCTAAGCAGATCTGTCCTGGTTTTTAAAGCATGTACATCATAGGAATCGGTAACAAAGTTAACAACACCAGATCCCTTGAAGGTCTTCAGGAAAAAAGGCAAAGGTCAGTTCCCTTCAGAATGAAAAGAAACTCTGATCCAAGTATTTACAGGAAGTCAAAGGTGATTACATTGGGATCCTAACTGAAAGCACGAAGTGGAGATGTTTAACCCTTTATCCTAACACTGAACACTAGTACTACTGTTGGGTAACGGTACCTGCAATCTTCTCCTTATAAGGGTACATACACTGAGGTATGCAGAAGCATATTGAGATTTTTTAAATTCTAAGTCAATACATATATTTAAGAATAAATCAACGTAAGCATATCACACCAGACTTCTCAGACTTAATAAAACTTGAATATACCTCAACTAAACCTTCTTGCCAGTTTAAGCACTTTGGAAACAGTTAAAAACCCAATTTCTGGCACTGAGTCTATAAAGGAAATAAAACCACAGGACTAATTCAACTATTTCGCTACTTGCTATTAGAAAATGGTAGCCAAGAAATAGAACTGAAAGAGAGCTGACAGTAGCCTCAGCCCAGTAAACATGCAATTACAGGTTATATATTACAAGTGCCAGGAAGAATTTGGAGCTGGTGGTCAGTGTTCTGCAGAGCTGCCTGGCTGCTACCTGCCTGGATTGGCTGATGGATGATGTGCTGAACTGCTGGCTGAGCTGCAGCTGCGTTTGGCAACTGTGAAGCTGGTCTCAGGACTGTAGTTACTTTAGAACTGGACATCACTGCAGCAGCTGCTGCACCTGGGAAACAAACCAAGTGTGTTAAAATACCGTGCAACCAAATGACTCCATTGTGATCACAGACAGACTCTGATGTTAGCTGGTACATATTTCAGTTTCAATAGATTTCATAAGCATGTCAGTTCAGGCAACATTGATTTAAAAGTAAGGCTTGCAACAAATATAAGTAAGGTTCACAAAAGTATGTGGGGAAGGGTAGGTATTTTTTAAACAAATTTGCTTTATTGATACTTCTTACTCCCCTCTAATAATCTTATATTGCAAATCCAGTCTTTTTCTATTCCAAGTTATGGAAGCCAGTAGAAAGAATTCAAACACTTGGGCTAACGTGTAAACAAGTTACCTGATACCAACAATAATCTACCTGGCCTAAAGAAGTTCTGAAGAAAAATACATGTGCAATAGAAGAAAAACAAAACAAAAATAAACCCCAACCAATTTTTAAAGCTACAGCAGCATAGGACTTCAGTTAATTTGTCTACTGTTGGCTGTCTCCTGATCAAAAGAAATTGCTGTCAAAGGCAAATAGCCTTCAAATCATTTGATGGACTACACTGCATAGCTTCTGTATCTGTCTCTAATTGAAATAATTACCTTGAAAGGCAATATTGAAGCTGTGAGAATAAAAGTAGGAAGGAAAAAAAAAAGAAAATATGCACTAAATGACAATGCAAAGCTTGTGGCAGCTGTCCTACAAGAAATCAAGAGAACAAAACTACATGTTACTTTAGCTGCAAATAAAGCTGCACAGTCTTTCCACCTGCTCTAGTGAAAGATCAAGTCTTTGCTCATGTCAATTTATTTTTCTTGAATGACCAAATAACACCAAATATGAAAATAAATAAAAATATAAATGGTACTTCAAATTCAGATCAGTTTAACGTTGAACTGGAAACCCAGCCCATAAGCTTTTTGAAAGTAAAACTGCAGTCAGAAATCAGACAAACTGTATTGAGCACAGGGCTTCTTTTAAAGGGCTGCTCTCGTGTTTTGTCAGCTGTAGCAACCAACATCCTGGGAGAGAAGAGCCCGTAGTTAGCACCAGCGTTTAACTCAAGGGTAAATGCAAATGCATACAATATGATATGTTATCATGCACAAAAATGCAGAAGTGATCCTGTGACAAGTAGGTACAAGAATATGCCTCACAAATTCTCAAGTGCCACTGTCATAGGTGAAAAACACTTGCTACTAAGACTGTACATGACATTTTGCAGGACAGGTCAGTCTATACCGGTGTATACTTTGTCTTAAAAGTGTTCATTAATTAACAGCCCAGAACCAAAATAACAGACAGGCTGGTATACGCCAGCATTTTAAACAGTGTCACTCGGTTCTGATCTAGATGTCTGAAGGCAACATAACACTTAAAAGGCCAGCAGTCACCTAGTAATGCTCGCAGTTTTAACAGCTGAAGTATCATCTGTGTTAGCAGTGAGGAGAATTTTTAGGGGCGAAGGCTTGATGCGCCTCCCCTGAGAGGCTGTGAACAGAAGGCAGGGATAACACAGCTAGATCTTTACCTCGGGGTAGGTGAGAAGCTCCAATATGTAGTGGAGGCCCAGGAGCACTACTTCTGATGATAGACATCTGCACATTGGTAGCCATGATGTGATGCAAGTTACTAGGATGCCCCTGCAGAGTTAAAGAAATAACAAAACCCAAAATAAACTCTGAGATGTGCTGACAAGAATTAATGGCCACAGTAACACTATTATCATACCTAAGCCCCAAAGACAGAAAAGAGATTTTGTAGAAATACTTGGTGTACAAAGCCTGCATGTGTTACATACTGAGTGGAGAAAGAGGCAGATGTTTCTACACAATAAAGTTACAGAACCTGCTGACACTGCATGTGGAAGATGCAAACATTCATCTGTTTCGCAGATCTATTTTCTGGTTGGCCTGTGAGAGTCAGGCAGCAGTCACCCACACATCACCTAGAGAGATGGCCCTTCTGCTAATAGTGACTTTTGAGGCATAGATTCATACCACCTCTCCAGTAAAATCGAGAGAATGTTGGGAACCTGGCAAATGCTGCAAAAAATTAAATCTATTTTCTTATACTTCTGGACTTTCCAGGGATATTAATAAAGACAAAAATACATTGAAACTGCTGCACATCCTTAGCCAGTCTAACTCAAACCCACCTAAAGGCACTTTACATCAAAACCCTGAGACTTCAGAGGTTTAGTGATGAGTGTTCTGGCAAACTAGTTTCAAATCACAAGGACTGGCTCTGCAGTCAAAGAGGGGAAAAAAAAATAATTCTAAAGCATTATCTACAACTCCCCTTCCTGCCCCTCAAATTTTGTCACTAGTGGTTTAATAAGAATACACTGCAAAACCATGAACTGTTCACCAGTCTCTTCTGATCTGCTCCCAGAAGAGCTAAAGAACACTGCAGTGATGGATCCCAGCAGTTTGTCTACACTAGGAATTCTCCACGTGATATGAAACAGCAGGAGCCTTTAAGGAAAGGCTCAGCTGCAGAGCAGCTTTTGGATACGGCTCTGCTATCACAGCCTCACTGTGCTACGTCAGTTGGATGATTACAACAAATCAGCAGCTTTCTAAAGAGCTAGTGATCACCGAGCCTGAGGTTTAATGCTCCAAGCAGAACTGATCCAACAACCAGTGGCCATGGAACAGGAAAGCCTGCTGTGTCTGCCTTCTCTCCTGCTGCAAGAGCCCACCTCAGTAGTACCAATATTAGTATTGATCTGACTATGCAGTGAGCTGGAACAAAAAAAACCCCAACAAAACAAATCAACCAACCAGCCAAAATAAAACACTACCACACAAAAAAACCCAGACCTGTTGCCCACTGATGGTTGCCACAGGAATTGTTGGAGCCTGTGGTATATTGCTTTCCATAGTCACAGTAACTTGCCCAGGAACTTTTGTGGGAGCTGAGAGAGTAGAGGGTGGAGCAGGAGCAATGGGCCGGCTGGGCATGGTGGGCTTCAAGGGAGGCTACAAGAAATACAAAGAAAGAAACATTGTCAACTCCAACTGACAGCTCAATGATAAGGCAGAAATCATTTTGGGGGGTCAAAGCCTGGAGAGAAAGTCAGCTTTGTGCAAGAGTAAGTATGGTTAAGTATTTGGAGAGGAAGCATATTGGTCATTTAGAGCTATTCCATTTTCATTTGGGACAAAGCAGCATGTTTTGTACTGGAAATATGCAGCTTCTAACATACAGCATTAGTCACAAGTGGAATCTGTTAGGGCTACAGTATTCCCCTACAGACACCGGGCATTAACAGTTAATTTGATATTCTCATCCACTCCTGCAGAGAAAAGGGAAGATTTCAGAAACTGATTGAAATCAGTCTTCTCTTAAGAGATAAACAAAAAACATTCTCCTCAAAAAATGATGCTGTGATACTATGAAGTCCTCAGTGTATCATACGGAACAGTTAATACCACGAGGCAGTACACGGTCACTAGAAGCAGGCAAGGAAAGCTTCAGAAACAAAAGCAAGGAAGTTTTCAGTGTAATTTATTTTTGCTCAACACTCTAACTTGTAATATAGATCGTATTTCTCCCCCTCTGTGAACTGTGAACCTCCTCATTACCTTCATAAGTCCGTCTGAAAAGGAAAGTGGGACTGCTGGAGTCAAATGTGCTGGTGGTGCTGTCACCGTCACCGGGGCACCAGACTGGACAGGGTGGTGTTGTGTCAACATCTGAACCTGTGGATATGGCCGAACCACCACTGGTTCCTGCTTTTCTTCTCGAGGTTGTATAGAGCTGCCAGGTCCGATGTGCTCTCTAGGAGCAACTTCTGAGTCGCGACTTGATTCATCACTCACTAGCGAAAAGAAGAAAAAGGAAACTCAGAGGAAAGAGGTAAAAAAGGTTAACAAGTTCACACCGGTCACCTACCAGCTCAGAGATGTGATGTCATAAGCAGCCTAAATAACAGAAATTCACCTTTACAATGAAACATATTCCAATGAAGAAAACCCCAGGAGCTCTGGCACCGCTTCTGCCGGCTCCCCTCAGAACTGACGGGCCTTGTAACACCAGGCAACCTGGGATCATCCCTGAGAAGTCCACCTAAACCTTTTCTTCAAAGATTGACTAATTTTTCTTTCAAGTGAAAAATACGTCATTATCAAAGTAACTGCCATAACATCTCCCATCAAACAGGCAGTATTAAGAATTCTTCATTTAATGCATTATGCATCTGAATATCAAGCTCAAACCCAACTATAAACCCTCCTGAAAATGAGCTGCTCCTCCTCAAGCGCCTCTGGTAGCCTGCTGGAAACCTGCAACCTGGGCAGGGAGAGCAGGAACTGGAACCAAGGCCCCGCCCCATGCGAAGCGACATCGCTCATCGCTTCTGCCAAGAACAGGCAGAGGAGCTGGGGGCGCTGGGGGCGCGGGCAGCCGAGCAACCGCGCTTAGAACGAGCACAGAACGACTCTGCCCTGACGCCGCTTTTCAGAGCCAGCGACCGAACCGATTCTGACGTTGCTCTTCCCGTTCCAGACAGAGGCAGCTCTCGGGCCGCCCCGCTCCTCCCGCCCAGCGCCCCGCGCGACCCGGGCCCCACCCCC
>NW_010324536.1:313-658 GCF_000700745.2 Antrostomus carolinensis | reverse complement strand
TTCCAGTGGCAGGAAGGCGGCAATCACAGGAGAAGTTGCAGAGCTCGTCTGGCTCTGCATAAAAGTGTATTTGGCCTTGGTTATTTGTCATCTCAGCATCTGTGGTTTTCTGAGTATGTGGAAACCCTTTTCACCTCTGTCTTGTGAAACTGGTGAAATGTTCAAATATACAAAACACACTCAAGTGCGAAAGCCAATGTGAGAGTTTGCTGGCTCCACTGAATGGAAACATAAAGATATTTTTTGAGAAAAAATATTTGGAATGTTGATTATTATTTTTTTCCTTCTTTTACTTTAAAGATAATCAGGGATTATCTTTAAAGTAAAAGAAGGAAAAAATATTTG
>NW_010324536.1:0-224 GCF_000700745.2 Antrostomus carolinensis | reverse complement strand
GCTGTTTGTCAGCAAGCAGACAGCAGGGATTTATGTTTGGGTTCCAGAGCTGATCAACCATTTGAAAGGCAATTTTACAAGTCTGCTGGAATGCCTCTAAAATACAACATGCTAACTTTTAAACAAACAAACAAACAAACAAAGCACTTTGCCCCTTTCAAATTGACAAAAAAAGACACTTCTTAGAATCACAGAATTATAAAATCAAGTGTGTGAGAAGGGTC
>NW_010324534.1:872-1076 GCF_000700745.2 Antrostomus carolinensis | reverse complement strand
AGTTCTTTCTATCAGATATCAGGTGAAGTTAAACTTTGCTCATTTTTTTTCAGACCAAAGAAAATTTACATTTCATTCTCCAGACATTCCTTCTTCCTCAAGTAGAATGACACCCCCAGGTACAAGAAGTCCTTACATAGATGGTTGTTCTCCAATTAAAAATTGCTCTCCTATGAGACTTGGAGCCTGTAGAGGAACTGCCCA
>NW_010324534.1:0-521 GCF_000700745.2 Antrostomus carolinensis | reverse complement strand
GCTTTATGACAGGCATGACTTTCAGTATTGAAAGCTCTTGCATGTGCATGTCACCTCTTGCAGAAAGCAGGGCAATTCCTCGTGACAACAGCAGTATTCAGGTAAAAATACAATTTTTGGTTTCTCTGTAAAACTGAGCTCAACATAACTTGAAATACGTATACTAATCTGGAAGTAATTGTTATTTTCTCGTATTGGATATGGCATCCAGGTGGTATTGTGACTTTTATCCCTCCCCTTCATCCCCTCTTTGGGTGGAGTTAGCATAGCAATTATTTTTGTGTTGCTATGTCCATTAATATATTTAACTTTATCCAACCTAATGCTACAGACCTGTTCACTATTTGCTTTTGTTATTAACCAATCACAGTTGGTTTGTTGGATGAGGTTCTGCTAATCAAATGCAAATCATACCAGGTATATGAGGGATTCATTTGTGTTAAATGACAGTACATTTTTCAAGCCCTGCTTTTTGATTACAGGTGGACAGTGGTTACAATACACAGACTTGTGGAAACGGC
>NW_010324533.1:376-620 GCF_000700745.2 Antrostomus carolinensis | reverse complement strand
TGTTCAGCACCCATGAGAAGGTCTCTGTTCATGGGGAAGAAGCTGGTGCCCTGTCCTGGCTGGTCCCTCTGCAGTTGTTTAGTTGTGGCCATGAATAGCTCTGGAGGGGCAGAGCAGCAGGCTGGACTCTTGGGGCTTTGCTGCCTTCTGTGCCCGTGCTTCCTGCGCCCGTGTCAGGGTCCAAACGCCCCAGGAGAGGTTGGTTTGTCACAGGAGCTGGCAGCTGACCCCTCCTTGCAGTAAC
>NW_010324533.1:0-247 GCF_000700745.2 Antrostomus carolinensis | reverse complement strand
GGGCTGCAGTGGAGGAGGGTCTAAAGCCCTGATGGGTGCAGAGCCCACCCTGCTCATCATCTGCTTCCACCTCTGCTCTGACACAGCCACCCCCGACCCAAGCTGAACCTCCTGCACCCAAGGGTGCTGCGCGGGCCGGGGGGCTCTCCCTGCCTGTGGACAGGAGCTGGGACAACCTTGGAGCCCCCTGTGAAGTTTCCCAGAGGATCTTTCACGCCTCGGGTGTGGAAGGGCCGTGGCCGGGCAG
>NW_010324532.1:0-10288 GCF_000700745.2 Antrostomus carolinensis | reverse complement strand
GGCCGGGAGACAGGGTGGCAGTTCCCGGGAAGGGCTGTGCGGGTCTGTGGCCGGGGGAAGGGGGCAGCTCCTGGGCAGCGGGTGCCGAGAAGTCCCCGCCGGTCTCCTGCCGCCAGCGCTGTCCCCGCCCGGAGCCGACCTGCGCGGCCGGGAGGATAAAAGCGATCGCTGGGGCTTTGTTATTGTAATGATTCGAGGCCGGCCTGGGGTCTGAGCTTCGGCCTGATCGTTAGCCAGAGGATGTAGGAAATTTACGGGAGAGGGAGGGGGGCAGGAAGGTGATAAAACATTTTGTTACTGGTCTTTGCCTTTTGTTCCTCTTTCTGGTGTGTTTTGCCGTCAGACTTTTCTTGTTCGCTTTTCCTTTTTTTGACATTTTAAAGTAACTTCTGTGTTGTGTGGGGTTTTTTTCCTCCTTTCTCCTGATGTCCGGTTACAAAATGAGTTGAAGCGTGGTGATCCAGAACACGGGGGGAACACAACTGACTTTCATTGCTTTTCCTTATTGTTGGACTGTCACTAAGGATTTTCTTGGTTTCAGATCAGATCCTTTGAGGTCGTTACAGCAACACACGGTTCAGGAGTTTGTAGGGCATAGTTTAGAAAGGCAGAAGCGTTGGGAAATGTGTAAAAGAGTGTCGAAAACCAAACCTCCAACCCTGATAAAGCTCAAGAGCTAAACTTGGGCGTTGGGTGGAACTGTTGGAGGTTGAGACTCCCCTGTTAGGCCTTTTAAACTGAGAATTCGGAGTGAAATGTTTTGGCTCAGTCCGTCTATTGTATGTTTCAGCAGACAGGCAGGATGCTCCACAGGCTCCTAAGGACCACGGTGTACATTTCTGGCAAGTTTCGCATCAGCTATTAAGTAAATTATCATTATTAAAAGTCAGAGCGCTTGAGTGATGTATTTTGATGTTTTTAGAAATATGCAGATGCAGTTTCGATTGGATTTATTTTTGCTTACATAATTAATGTTATGTGTATGAAACCTGAAAGTACCACAATATAATTCTTCTAATACAATTATTTTGACTGGCTTTTAGACCAGTAAAAATTACTCTCTTTCCAAGTACCATAAAACCCCCTTTGTTTTTGCTCACAACAAATTAGCATTTTAGCTTATTAAATATTTGTACTAGTTTCTGGTTTTATTATATTTTCAGCTCTAAATTCAAACTTCCCTAGCCAATTTATTAGATATCTTGTCTGATTGTTTAGTTATAATTTCATAGTGTGGTTTTTGTAATACCAGTCTTGCTTATGATTGCCTACGTAATCCAGGCAGGGCAGCATTTATTAGAGTAATGACTGCAGGATGGTACCCATTGTCTCAGTTGTGTGGTATTTATCTTGGTCTGCATGTAAATTTTGAGTAGACTTGACATACTATTAAATGACTGATGGCCCCTCTAACACATTGTCTGCTCTGGAGCAGGGTTGCCTTTGAAGTAGTCCCCTGTAGGAAGTAAAGAGACTATTTGCTCTATTAAAATTCCTTGGTATTTCCTCTGTTTAACCACAGGCCACTTCCCCTCTGCCACTCTAAACACTGCAGGGACACTGACTGATTGAAAAGACACAAGCCCTGAAGTAATTGTATCCTATTCAAATAGATATTCTTATTGCAGGTTATTTATAAGTAGTGTCTAATTAGTGTATGTAAGGCATGAATAAATCTTCACATTCTATATAGAGAAAGTAAAAATGTCTAGTAGGCATTAAATGAAGCAGTTGCATTGAAGTAATTCTCAATGGCATAAATAAACAGTAGAAAAATATCAGTTAACTTTTAATAATTGTTTAACCTAAGGAGAAATAAAATGTGGATAGCTGGATGTTTGTACGTACATTTAGATACACACAAGTTGTGTATTTTCCTCTGCTAAAACTGTGGATGTGTGGTGCCCTTTCCACTCTGATGAATCTTTTTTTTATTGTTTGAGTGGTGTTTTTGAAAATCTGTGTTCCATCTTGGTACCTTTATAGAAGTAATGCTCATTTTCCTTTCACTCTGCAAAATACAGTTTTAAGTTTACTCAGTATTTTGTGGCAGTAAAAGCTTGACTTGATGAGAGCATATTACTGGACTATGGTTAAAAGAATGTGATGAGGATGCATTTGATGTTTTAATTTGTAGTTCCTGAAATTATCCTTAATATATGTCTGTATTAATTGATTTCTCTGGTAATACTTTGGCATTTGTCTTGCAAGCTCAACATATGTCTGCAGCAGGAAAGCAGTTACTATGAGGATGAGTAACTTAACATTACTGTTGCTAAGACTTATCAGTGATTTTGGTGGATCCAGGATTTTAGAATTTGGATTGACTTTGCTAAGTCTAGGATTTCTTTCATTGATGTTTAACAGAAGTTTTAATGTATTCCTACACTTAGTGTTATTTCCATTTAAGGGTGAGCATTTGCTTAAGGCAGAATAGTGTTGCAAAGCAGCTTTCCATATGGATGATCTTACTACATCATGTGCGTACCTTTGTCCAGAAAAAATAAATCAGGGAAGGGCCTCTTTTAATCTAGAATAAGTATGTCCACATGGGGAGCTATTCTGGAAAAGTAGTCTGAATTTTTTTAATCCTATAAACAACCCATGAGGTGTACAGAGAAGGCAGACTTAGGCTCTGGTGGTGATTTGAATATATTTCAGATTCATTTATTCGGTGTTAAACACATGAGCAATTTTACTCTCAAGTTGTTTTGTAGATTCTAACGGGACTACACACATGAGTAATTTTTTTCATATGTTTAATTCCTCTGAAGTTCCTGGCACTGAACCGTGTGCAGTATAAAGCTTAAATTTAATGAGACTGTATGATGAAAAAGAATAAATAATACAGCATTTTAGCAAATCTCTTCCCCCCACCCCCTCTTGCTTGTTAGCAAAGAGTTGTACCTTCCTTTGCTCTGCTAAGCAAAGCTCATCAGACATACTGGGGGGCTCTGTTCCTGTGCGTTCTCCTCTGAAACTCTTTGTGTTATCTTCTATGCTCTTTATTTAAGGAGCTTTCTATTTCCTTTTCTCTTTCATAGCAGAGGCTCTGAAGATCCCCATTTCCTACTGTTCCTAGGAGCTCTGCCTCTCTAATTATTCTTTAGGCTCATGCTGCTGTGTCCCCACATTTATCTCCTCAAGCATCCCTCCCAACACACACTCATTCTTCTCTACAGCTAGGATTTTTCTGAGCACAGACCTAAGTCATACTGAAATAATTTTCCCAGCTACACATGTCTTGGGAACTTTATTTAGGAGGAAGAATACCCTGTAAAATGTTAAGAAATAGTTTACCAGAGTTTGAATTCCTCCCTTTATTTCTTACAATTTTCCAACAGATAAAAAAATCAGATTTTCTCTTGCAGAGTATTTAAAAATTGTAAGAGGTACTAATCAGAAGGCAGACCTAAGATGAAGCATGGTGGAAGGTGTTAACATTTACCATCAGTGGATCATTTAATCTACAAGACAGTTCCAGAGTTGGTTGAAAGCTCTGCAGACCAGATGCCCGCAGTTCTGTATCCTGCATTTTTTCCTGAATTTTTAGAATCAATAGATTTCTCTCCACTGCCATACAGAACAATGGGATAGCATTTCAGAATTTATTAGACGTGTCAGTTAAAGCTCAGTGCATTTCTCTGATTAGATCTAATGCAACATGTTGAGTGCCAGGCTTTGCAAACATGGTCAGTCGTGCAGGTGGGCATCTCTATTCCTTTTGTTTAGCTTAGAATGTGGCTTCAAGATAACTCCAGGGTTGGGTTTGTTTGGTTGTTGTTTTGGGGGTTTTGTTTGTTTGTTTGTTTTTTAGTTTAATTTATCAAGTAAGGTAGCAGAGAATGTGACCTCATTTTTACTGCAATGTCAAAAGTGTTGATGACAGTTTACCTATTTAAGTTAATTTAAAAATGCACAAAGTAGTGTTTAAATAAGCAGATAAATGTTTCCTCAGGAGCTACCAGGCCATGCAGTTTAAATGCTGTGTTTTCAGTATGAGCGTTCACACACACAACCTGGAGAACAAAATTATGGAAACATAAGCCTGCTTATGTAATTGAAACTAACTTTCAGTATTGACATAAAAAATGTGTATTTGTTTGTGTGAAATTGGAAGATTTGAATATGATGTTAATTCATAAGCTGTTGACTTAACAAGGTTTCTGCAGCTGAAGTCTTTTAGGACTCTTACAGGTTTGATTAATTTTCTCTCTAGATCATGTCCCTTAGTTTAGATGTTGGACTCCACTCCGTACCTTACTTCTTCCTGAAATCTGTTTTTGAGTAAGTGGAAGTGTAGTAACTGCTGTATCAGACTTGTTAAATTTAAAATCTTGAGACACTTATTTAAGAACAAGTTCTTCTTTAATAGATTAATACTTTATAGTCCACTGGTGAAAAGATGTTAAGCAGTCATGATTAGATGATACTAGATTTCTTTAGTTAATTATTTGGTAATGTTAATATAACATGGATGTTACTTAATTAAAACTGCAACATTTAAAGGGTGTTTAATAAGGACCAGCTGTCTTTTCCAACAGATCAGTCTAAAGATGATGAAACAAAGCTTTGATGTGAACTTGCCTGCTTAATTCTGCTCAAAGGCTGAAATTTACCCATAAATTTAGCATGTTTTTTAGAAGCAAACAAGATGAGTGTGAAGTATTACCAGAGAATTGTTAAACTTGTATACCTTTTTTATTTTTCAAAGTAAAAATATTTTTTATTTTTAAAGTATATTGTTTTGTTTTTGTATATATTGCTACCAGTATAATGAAGTGTATTTGAAAAACATTTTTTTCTGAATCTTTAGGTTAATGCTGATGTTTCTATACCATGTGTTGTTTTTACGTGTAAAAACTAACATTATACATAAATACATCACACCTAGAAAAACACATAAAAATTATATCAAATACATGGATGTTTATTTGCTATATCCTTCTCCCTATATTAATTATGAAAAAATATTTTATGGAATTGCAAATTACAATATCTTAAAATAAGGAACTATGGCTAGAGCAGTACGTATTAAGTACTTAATTTTAAGTTATGGTAATGTGAGACTTTAAGGTTCAAAACTAGAAAAATAATGTTATGCTTTTATGCATATAGGATTTTACAACTGTTACATTGTGCAGCTATTTGTCTTCCAGTTCTTCTCAATAGGAGTCACCCATCTTAACACCCCAAATTTCTACATGATTTTCTCATAAAGACTTTAACTAGATATATACTTAATAAATAGTGAATACCGGCTTGTGCCAGTAATAGATAGACTAATTTCTGTAGTTTTACTGCAATATTTATTTAACAGGAACATATATACTATCACTTTGATTATCCAAAATTCTGCCAGTCAAGCCAGGATATAAATGTCTGTTTTAATGTGCTTGAACCTATTTTACTTAATAAATTGTACTTTCAACATTATATCTAAGACATAATTTCTGGATTTTAAAAAAGTATTGGTGACCTCTGTGGATTGGAGAAGATGCCCCTTATCAAATGGACAAACTGGTATAAAACAAGAGGATACAATTTTTGGAAGTGAGTCAAACTCTGTAAATAATAAATATTAAGGAACAGAGGAAAGTACAGTTAAGAAATATTTCTTACTAAGCTTTAGGGGCTGACCAGTTTTCTCTGGGTCTATGTATATCAAGTGTTCTATCGTACTAATTAGTTCTTGTTTGCCACCAAAACTCAGAAAACTATCAGTAAACCTATTTCTAATAAATATATAAATTCTTAATGCTTTGTTTTCTATAGTTCATAAATTAGAACTGCAGGTTCCCAACTGTTTTTTGCTTTAGCCTGTCAGCAGTGTTTTTATGTCTGGCTTTAAAACACTCTGAACACAGACTTTCTTGGTTGGCCATGTGTATAGATAAGGGCATGAGTTTTGTTTTTGGAAGGGACTTGGAGTAACCAGCTTTACAGTGAAGATGCATCCAGTGACTCTGTGTTTGAGTTTTTGCTAAGTCTTCTAGGAGTAACACCAGCTTTCAGTGGGTCTCTGCTTGCCAAGTTTTCTGTCTTACTAATTGCTTTGTTTGCCACCAGCGCTCAGAAGGCAAGCTGATACCTGGTGTCTGAACTCTTCTGTTCATGAGGTCCATTCTGTTTGGTAGTTCCAGTCAAATACCCCTAGGAGATACCGTCCAAATGCACCATTTCTTGAATAGCAGTGGGCTTCTGGTTAATTTGTGGCGTGACTGCAATGGAGAACATGATTCTGAGGAAACTGACTTTACTGTGATTTAAGAGTATCTCAGAGAGATTGTTGCAAGTCACTGAAGCTAGAGCCCGTTTAGTAGAAAAAGCACAAAAAAGGGAAACATTTCTGACAAGACAACTTAGAGCAGCTGCCTTCAGCAGTAACTGTAAGTTATACCTGCGCAGTTTAAATAAATTGTCATCCCTGCCCAAAGTACAGTCTTTAGACTTCCAAACAGAGCAGAGTTGGAGGCAGAAGAGAGGACCAGAGGACCCTGGTAAAAACAGAACAAGATGGGGTGCAGCTGATGGTTCTATAATAAGTTCTGGAACAGATCCCCTGGACAGGTCATCTAGAGGATGTTCTAAAAACAAATTCCAGCAATTTGATTTTTTTTAAAAAACTCAAACAAAACCAACAAACTTCAGGAACCCACTGAGGAAGCCTCACAGAAGCAGACTCCAGACCAAGATAAGGAAAGTTGCAGATAATCAAGAAGGTTTTTTGTTAGTAATGTTTTAAAAGGTAATATAAGCAATAGTACATGAAGCACATGTGTACAAGTCACATAGTTGTGCTAGTCCTGTCACCTCTCACCACTGTATGGATAGATTCTAAGAGCATGAGGGAAATTAAATGTGCAGGTAGGGAGTTGTTCTCTCAAAGTTTGACTTGATTATTAAAAGTAAAGCTTGGATTAGAGGTTTAGCAAGCATCAGCACATGCTTCAGAATATATTGTATTTGGAATTCTGTCGCGCTTGAAGGCTGTTATAGTGTTACATCACCATTAGTTTTGAAGAGTTGTTCCAAACATCCTGTTTTATTATTCCTTGTGTTGTTAGTGGTTTATAAGTTCCGTGAGTATGCCAGAACACTGCCTCTTGGTACTCTGTTCTGGGAGTATCATTCAGGTAGTAAGGGGATAGCAAAAGGAAGCTACTTATGTGGCTAGGAAGTGTCTGCATCCTAATTTGGTATCGTGTTCAATAGTCACCCACATTTTTCCTTATCTCTTGGCTGTTGATGAGAATTTTTCATACATTTGAAACTCAGAATGCTCTGTTAGATTTTAGTAAAGGATAGATACTAAGTGACTGTTTCTGTACTTTTAAAGACCCCTCTGTTCCTTGGTAGGCTTGATAGGCAGGAGGTGATGAATGTCTTCAAATAAGTGGATGAATTCCTTTTATTGGCTTAGAAAAGTAGTCCTACCGGAGCTATCTGGTACGTGAAACTCCTCTGTTCCTCTGTCAGCCTGAGTTAAACAGTCCATTACTGACCACAGATGAGTTCCTTGATCTATAATGATCAGGTTAAAAGAGTTAGGTATGAAATTATTTTCCTATTATGTTATCAATAATTAGGGCTGGAATTGTGGCTAGCAAAACCTTTTGAATAGGTTTATGTAGAGATGAAATAAGGAATACAAACTGATTAAGTGTCAGCCTGCAGATGAGCATGATGTAGAACCTAAGAGGCAGGGCTTGTTTTCTTAAGTGGCCAAAGAATCCTTGCTCTTTCATTTCACTGGTCAGACACTGTACCTCTGAATAGTCACCAAGACTCCCCTTTTGGGAGAGGGCCATGCACTTCTAGGGCAGGTGGGAAGAAAAACGCTGGTAGCTCACCTACTGCATGAGAAACAGATTAATACTGGCTACAACACAAGTGAGCAACATCTTCAGTAAAGTGTCAAAATCTATCGGTAGTACATAAATGGATATTGAACATATGGAATATATGTCATAGCAATCTGTTAAATGCATATTAAGATCTTTCTTCATGTTGCCTGTTAAGTTTAAAGCTGTAGGTGCATGAGCACCCTTTATTGTTCTTACTCTTACGTATCTAGTCTTGGGCTGTTATTCAGCATTTTTTCAGGAGAGTAAATCTGGTTTTGGGTCACATCACTCATGCTGCTTATTCTGTGTGCCCAAATAAATGTGAGGGGAGGTAGCTTTATCCTAGGAGATTTCATGCTAGGTCAGGTATCGTATCTCTTCTTGCAGACCTGAAAACATAAACTCTGAAATGTATGTTCTGGTTAATTCAACAGAATTGGAGTTGTGTGTCCATGACTGATCTGAATCAAATTTGTTCCACTTGGCGATCTGACAGTGTGCAGAGGTGGCTGTGAAATGATGACCTCTGTGTTGACAGATGCACATTCTTGTTGGCAGCGTGGAGCCTGCAAGGCAGCAGCCTCTGAGTCTGTACCTGGCCTTTTCCTTTACAGATGCTGCACAGGGAATAGCATGTCACAGTAATGCTGAGGTCATTGTAATGACTCCAGGGATGTGCTGCTGAAATGCATTCTGTTTTCTGTAATCTTTGTATTCTGATGGTCTAAGGTTGAAAGTACAAGCTCCTTCTGTGCTGGAACCCTGGGCTGACAGAAACTGTAAGGGACAAATGAGTTGCATGCAGAGTTCAGAGGGCTCCAACTAAATGTGTGTTTCAGGTCCTAAGTTGCTATAAGCGGTGGGTGGGTATTACACTAACAACTAGACATCAGTCTAAGTCTTGAGGCTGCTGTGTGGAGGAGATGATAGGCACTTCTACTTGGACCTGCACCTTCTGTGCTTAAAGGTTTTCAAATAATTGATTTCTGTCCATCCATCTGTGATTCTCTTACCTCACAGAACTCTGTGTAATGACTGTTTCTATACACACTGTAATATGGCAATGCTGGCTTTTTCTCCTGGTTGGTGGGCAGACTTGGATTTTAATTTCTGACCTTCTTTATGTTCTTCACTCTTATATCAGTGGGAGGGACTAGATATTTCTGATCTTACTTCTGACTACATTCAAATCCAACCAAGCAATCAGTGACTTCTCTGACTTTTTTTGTATACGACTGTGGGAAAATTCCTGGTTGGCTGGCTATGAATTAATGAAAATCCTTAGAATGCTTCACTAATGGTAGCTCCTGTGGCTTTAAAAATGCTATTCCCTTTTTTAATTTGAGGGGGGTCACAGAGGTTTACAGAAACTAAGAAAAGAAAACTTAACATCTGGTTGTGCTCTGTTGATGACTGCTTTTGTGTGAAGAAAAGTTATGGCGTCTCCTCAGCATCAAACGCATTCAAGGTGATCCTTTCTAAGAACTCCTTGCAAGAATACCTTTCACTCACACTGTGTTTTCTAATTAATTTTGCTTTGTATTTTCAAATGGAGGATTTCAGTCCTCCCTGGGAATCCCAAACTCACAATATTGTCACTTAAAATACACCCTGCCTTTATAAAATTTACTTATTTAACTTATTTTCTCGTGTTTTGTATTTAGAATATAAAAAATATTTATGTGTGTTTCTAATATATTCCTTTTAAAGTTGTAGAACTTCAAGATTAAAACAAGCTATTGGGTTAGATTCAGGGATTCATGAAATTTTTGAAATTGTCTTCATAACCATAGTGAAGTTCAATTTTATCTATTTACATACAAAGTTCCAAAGAGTAATCTGATTTGTAAAGTTCCTCTTTTTATAATTTTAATTTTACAGGCTAAAAGAGAATGATTTTTTTTTTTTCATTTAAATAATGAAGGTTAAAATGATTATGTGAATTTAGTTTAGCTAGTAGGAGGGCATGAGAATGTTTAGGTCCAAACAGTAGATCTTATAAATTGTTAAAACTGGAAGCTATCGGCTGCTCAGTTAAACACATGTATTCCAGGTGTGGCTGGTCTGGAATCAGAAAGCATAAAAAAATACAACTTTAGAGACTTTGAGTAATCACATTGTCTTTTTATTTTATACAATGATTTAAACAAACTATATGGAGGCCTCTTTCTTATCTACTTGTGGAAACAACACTCCAAACAGTTTTCCTTTTAAACATAGAAGACTAAGGATTTTGTGAGTGGGTGGTTTGTTTTTTTTTTTTTTGTTGCTTATTGCATTTTTTGTTTTGTTTAAAGAGCTAAAATCCCACCTGTTAAAATCATTAGCAAAACTTTGATTTCCATTTTGATGGGATTTTGTCTTTTATACCTCGGGTGGTTTGATGCTTTGTGATTACCTGGCACTAAACAGCTGTGACTGACTTCAGTGCACACTTGAAA
>NW_010324531.1:18024-56921 GCF_000700745.2 Antrostomus carolinensis | reverse complement strand
GGGAAAGAGAGGAGAGAGGAGGAAGGCTGGAGCGGAGAGGGGGCCGGAGCCGGAGCGTGCTGCCGGAGAGGAGCTGGGGCTTGATCTCGCCTGTGCCTTAGCAGGGAGAAGCGGAGCACATGGATTTCTAAACACGCTGGGATTTTATATATCTACAAAAATACCAACGAGCGAACCTGACCCTACTGAAAACACTCAAATGAATCGTAATTGCAGATCAATGCAGAGAGATGGGGAAACTTCACTCGAAACATGGTTAGTTCCTTTCACTTGCTGCTTCCTCAGCCCCTTCCCCTTCTCCGGATTTTACTCGGTTTGTTGCTGTGATTTTATACTGGTGTCTAACGATCTTCCTTTATTATTTCCCCCACACATTTTCCTCCGGATCTGCCTAGCTGCCGTTTGTAAACCCAGAGAAAGTCCAGAAGGTAGGGATGGCTCCTTGCTGCCAGTAACTTTGACCGCCTTCCCCGGGTGCGGGTGGCTGTCCCCGTCCCCCTGCCCTCTCCCCTCAACTTTCAGCCCCCGCTCTGCGCGCTGCCGGGCCCCGGTCCCGGGTGGCCGCGGGGGCCGGGCGGGCTCTGCGGGCGGCTTAGCGGCGGCTTTGTCTCTTCTCTTCTAGGTGATAGTTTTGCGGTGAACGCCTCTCTGGCTCGCAAAGGGCTGGAGGACTGGATGGGGAAGCAGAAATACTCCGGGGGGAGCAGCAGCGGGGGGCGCAGACTCCAGCAAGGCTGCCCGCACCGGGCTGTTTGCAGGCTCTCCAGCGCCAGGGTATGTCAGCTTCCTCGCTGCCCACACCCCTCCGCCCCTTCTTTTTGAAACAGGGAAAACCAAACCGTCTTTCCACATCACTCTCCACCTCCCAAGGGCCGGTTGTGCAAAGGAAGGGTTTTCTTTGCCCTAATGCCGCTCCAAGGGGCTGCCCCGTGGGTGGTTTCCTTCAGTCCTTTGATGAAGTTAGGAGCTGCAGAGCAAACTTGGTGGTACAAAAGCCAGAGGAGTAAGGGAACCTGTCTGCTAGTATCTGATCTGGGCAGTACGATTAGAACAGAACCCTTCACAAACAGGAACAAACAGAGAATCTCTGGAAAAAGCCCTGCACCCTGCCAGTGGGCGCAAGCTTGTGAACCCTGATTGGTGCACGAGTTTGTCTGTGACATTTTGGCAGAGGACTTCAGGAAAGGAGAAGTCCCTGAAGAGTGTATTGTTATTTATTTGTTCTTTGCTAATAATGCCTGGCTGACTTTCTCGGTAAGAGTTACTGCACATGTCACTTGTCCTGGCTGTTACCGCACTGGCCACTTTCCGCTCTTTCCTCCAGTCCGCCCGTGTAAAGCTGGGCTCAGGGAAATGTTTAAGTTGCCCCCCCCTTTTTTTTAATGTTGTCTGTTTAAACAAAAAGGCATGATGGGAGGTAAACAAACTTAACAATTCTTAGATATGGTCCTCATAGTGTTTCTGGGCATGATCCGGAGCTTATTGATGTTTACTGAAAGACTCCTATTGACTTCTGTGAGCTTTGGATCAAGCCCTGAAAGCTTCATCAGTGGAAAAGTAACCTGAGAGATGGGGAGATTGGAATCTTTGCTTCCCAGCAAGGAATGTGTCTCTGAAAGCACAAGCAGAGCAGGGCCACCAAACCTCCTGCAGGCTCTTCGCTTTGTTAGCAACCAGTTTTATTGTCAGAAGCCTGGACTTCTTGCATCTCAGGAAAAATTAACTCACAAGTAGAGAATACTTCATTTTAGGTGGGATGTTAAAGTGTGTAGAAGATATGTAGAATGGGAAAAGCTAATGATGACTTTTTAGATTCCACTAGTATTGTGTTTAGAGGAGGATAAATTGTTTGGGAGTCACTAGAAGTAAGGCAAAGGGGGTAAGATATTGATCTAAGTGTTTGTAATTGATAAGCGTAATCAATTCATGTTCAGCTTGCGGATATGGTTGGTTGAAGGGATTTCTGTTGTGCTTTACTTGGAGACAACGTGACCCAAGAAAGATGTTCCCATTAATAATGGTACATACATGTATGATACAGATGCAAAGAGTAAAAACATGTGCTTTTAATTATTTTTCATTATCCCTATTTTTGAGAGTCAAGCTTTTTAGACATGTTCTACCTTTCGGATATATATTTCCTAGGAAAAAAAAGCTCAACTCGCCAAACTAAACATGGGTTTAATATGAGAGTTAAAGGTCAAAAACTCTGACTTTAGCTTTGTGAAATATATTTTCTTTCTCAAAGACAGTTTGCTTTCTGAAAAGAGAAAAAACTCTTGTCAAAGATACTTTGCTATCCACAAAACTCTTCAGTTCTCAATTCCATGAGGTCTGCTCCCCTAGAATGACAGTAGAACAGTGTTTCTCTTACTCAAGGTGTCCTCCTCATGATAGCTCAGCAATTAGCAGGCAATTAACTAAAAATTAGTCTATAATTTTACTACATTATAAAGCTGTAAGTTTGTTTAAGTACATTTAAAAGCACTGTTCCCATGAGGCTTTTTACTGTCATCCTGATAGAGCAGTTTCTGAATGTTTGAAAATATTTGCAATTTATTGCCCAATATACTTGATAGCATTTGTATGCATATATATAGCTTGCTAATTGATTTAGTTTAACTGTCATCCTGTCACAGGCATACAGCTACATTAAAGTTCCTTTAAAATATGAACTTTTGGTAATATGGAAGGATGCATTTCTACTCCTCCATTGGAACCAGATGTGCCATATGTACAGTCTTTTTGACAAAGATTATGGAGTCACAGCTATTGACTCCATAACTGAGATTGCATGACTGTTTCTCATCTGAGATCTCTTTGATCTCTTGTACAATTGTACCAAGATACAAAGCGAGTTGTAGCCTAACCTCTTGTTCTTCATTCACCTCAAGATGTAGAAACAGCAGTTACTTCAACTAATGGTTATTCACATGGGATTGTGTGGGACAGTTATGTATTCCCCAATAATGTACTACTGTTGCACTTCAGTCGACTGAGGGCTCTTCTTACTACTTCAAAATTCCTCCTAAAATGTTCAGGTAGTTTACAAGGCTCTGTGGAGTGGTACAGTTTTATTGTGTCACAGCTGAAACTTTGGCTTCTCATTAAAACATGGTGGTTTTTTGTTTTTTTTTTTTTTTTTTTTTTCCACTGAAATAGGTCCTAATTGCTGCATTTGTGATTTATGGCAGAAAGAGTTAGATCAAACACTGATGAAAATATCTAAATTCAGAGAAACATCCAGTTGAGTTGAAAAAAAAATAATGGTCCTAGAAATAATTTTCCTCCTAGGAATTCTTAACCAAAGTTTTGTTGATAGTGGTTTCATTAATATGTTGGGGCTCTATTTGGTGACATCTGGTGTACTTCCAAAGACTTGTTGATGGGAGAGGAGAGCTCTCAGTTGCTTCCAAGACTGAAACTTCAAAGATTTGGATCATTTTGATTAGAACTCGAATGCAATAGTGAAATTTGACTTACATTGATCTCTCTAAGCCAAAAATTCTTCCTTGGCTGTAGTTGGAAAGCTGTTTTCCTCAAGAACAGAGACACTGAATTTTGCTAAAGTTAGTAATCCAGGGGAGATGACACTGAAGTTCAAGGGGGTTCTTGTAGTGTTTTGGAAGAGGAACGAGTGACTAATACAGGGAAGCAACAAAATTTCATTTCTTGCTCCTTTCTAGAATGATTGAATGTACAGTTGTTGTGGAGGTCACAACAGGAGTTTACGTCAGGTCACTCATGGGGTGTTTGGTGCAAGGAGGGTTCAAGAATACACCACCTTTTCTTTTCCTGAACTGCAGTTTTGAGAGGTTCTTGGTTAGAGCAGACTTCCCTCAGCTGTGGTTGCCCATGTCGTGTCCCGTCCATCCGTGTCTCCCCCCCCACCCCAGTTCACTGGGAGAACAGTAATTAGTGTCCAGCTGTTGCTACCTGTGTCAGTCACCTGAGAAGGATCTCCTAGCAAATTGTTGGGTGAAGGCATGAGCAGGGAAGGGGAGTGTATCTGAAATAGGCAGGGCTGGTGTGTGTACAAGGTTCTGCTCTGGGCTCAGAGCTCTGATCTCATTAAATCATTGCCACCCGCCCAGCAGGGGCTGCTCTGCTCTAAATATTTTAATTACTGGGGAGGCTGAGAGGGCTGGGCTGCAGCCTTCCACATCGGGTAGGATTAAAGAAAAAAGGAATTTTGTTGCATCCATGAAAAGTATGAGGTCCAGAGTCATCTTCTAGTTTCAAAGCTAATTGAAACCACTGGGGCTGTAAATCTGTTAGAGCAAGTGAATATGCTTCTTTTGCTGCTTTATGAAGAAGGTAACTTGTGCCCAGAAAGGCTTTCTGATATGGTGGATTATCCTGTATGATTCTTAAGTTTAAATGTAGTCAGTGTGTTTACTTTTACAAACTATTTTTGGAGATCAACATTGTTTGCAAATATTCTTATATTTGTTTATTTAACTGAGAAGTAGTTCTATGCTAGAGAGAAAAATATTAAATATCGCATTTACTTGGTTCAATTTTGTCATCAAAGCCTTAAGAAATTCTTCTAGTTTCTTGTGCATCTCATTGAGATCTGTGCTTGTGATTGGAAAAAATCTCATATTTTTAAGTTAAATTTAAAGCCAGCTCACAGTGAGCCAAGTTGTAAGTAGTCACCTAAGGTAAAACAGGAAAGACTTCAGCGTACTTCTGCTGGGCTCTGTGGTGCTAGGGATCCTCACGTTCAACCTGAATTGATATTAATTAGAGTTGAGTATCTGGTCTGGGAATAATACAATATGAAACGCTGAGGGACATCACTGCTTCAGAGGCGGGGCTTGTTCTCCATTTGTTCTGTGCCTGTAACTGCCAGTGACATTAATGGGCATTCCTTGCACGGCTGAGAGGAGACTATGCCAGTGTCAACTTCACTGCTCCTCTGCTGTGATCTTTCTTAAATTAAAAAAAAAAAGCCCTTCCCAGTCCCCCACTGTTAAATAGCATGTGTGTGTGCATATAAAAATACAGCCTATGGAAGACACAGCTGGGTAGGTCATTCATCCAAAATGAAAATAATAAACAGAAAAGAGATTTTTTTTTTTTAGTGGTGTGTATATACTAAGGCTTAAAGGTTGTTGAAGTGGAAGATTTAATTGTACTGCTTTAGGGTCATCTCATGGGTAGAATGACATTTGAAATACTGCCTTCTTATTGATATGGTGACAAGAGCAATTAAAATTTCCTTGGGTGCTATCTTGTGTGACTGCTTGAAGTGATCTTTTAAACAGAAATATTTTCAAGTACATTAATGTCACTGTTGTACAGATAATTATTTGTATTGACTCTGAGGATTAAAAGAAACAACAGACTCAGCAGTGCTAGACATTGGTATGACTAAAAAGAATTTCGATATACAAAATGTTTTGTATGGCATTTAAAATAAAATTGCAAACTTTGTATTGAAAGAGAGAGAAGCAGTATCTTATTTAGTGTTGAAATTTGGTGCCAACAAACCAAGATAATTTAATTAGTGGTGCACATAGTATATTTTGACAGCTCTGGTTTGGGAACATTATAATATGAATATTAACAATCAAAGAGTCTCTGAAAGTATTAGTGCCATGGTGATGAGATTAGTAAATTGGCCAATACTGTAACAGAAAGCTGGATTCCAAGGGAATTATCCTTGAATGATACCAGTTGGTGCAATTAAAAGCCACAATTCAGTTGCCATATGGAAAGTGTTAGGCATCCTTACATGGTTTCAAAGCTATGTGCCGGAGGTTAAATTGACATATGAAGAAAAGCATAAATTAAATATTTTTTATTATGAAATTAAAAGTTGACTTTGCTTGGGCCATATGGAGGAGGTGGATGGAAGACAGTCTGTGTTTCATCAGGGCTTGTTTTATAGGTGTTTCAGATTTAATGTGGTGCACTTTTAATTTGGCATGTTGATTGAAAAGCTGAATGGCTGGTGAAGTTTCTGCAAACAATCTCATTAAAGTAACTTTTTTCTGATCTCTAACAACCCTCTTTCTCCCACCCTCTCTAAAATGAGAGTTACTTAGGTCCATGTTCTTAAGAAGGAAGCAGATGCTGTGTGGTAGCTGGGTGAAGTCCTCATCTGTGTGATACAAGCTATGTTTCTTGGGCTACTGATAGTCTCTCTGGCTTAGTGAAACCTTAATTCTTCTGAATGAGAAGACCTTGGTTATGGAGTACATTTTCTTCTGTAAACTGGGATGAAAAGTAACAAGAATATGTTATATTCTTTAATGACTTAAATGTAAATAATGTAGTCCAGGCTTTACACTAAAACTTTGGTTATAACAAAAATGGGAAATTTGTTGCACATGATTGTCAACATATGGGAATGTTCTTTACAGCAGCATTCATTAACAGAAGGGTTTTCTGTAGGTTTTGTGAGATCTGTAATAAGACCCAGGAGGAGCTTGGCAAGTGGCTATTTGTAGGCACTCTTCAGAAGAAGATCTTAGTTGACTTTTATGGTTTCTTTTGAATTGGGTTATGAACAGAGGAAAGAGAAGTCTCTTGAGTGCTGAAACTTTGTAAGAGTTAGTTTTTCCAAAGTTGGGGCAATAATTGTTAAGTGATGATATTTAAATCAGAACGGAATATCGCTCCCTGTGCTGCAGATGTTGGCCTTTATAGAAGTCCTTGTGGATGGATTTTGCTTGGTGAATGTCAGCATCAAAACCTGCTTGGAAAGTAAATGGTAGATGTTGAAATGTACAAAAGTAATGTTTGGTAACTGCACCACTTTTCTAGTTAATACAGTAGTTACTCTGAATACTTGTGAGTTTTCAGACTATGTGATATTTATAGATATCTCAGTGGAAAATGAGGTATAGTTTTACTTCAAAAAAATTAATGTGAAGAAATGGTCAAATAGACTTTCTCTGTGAATTTATTTAGTCACATCTGCCAACATTGGCAGCAAGACTAAGCTTGTATTTACTCCTACAGTGTAACTCCAGCTATGGGAGACTGAGTTGGGCTGTATTCCATTCAAGAATTATTAACCAAGTTCCAAATGCAAAATCTTCATTGTGTCTGATTTCTGAGCCAGCAAAGCATGTTTGTGTTGGAATATCTCATGACATTTGTCTTGCAGTGGTGGAAGGCCAGTGGTGGTAGCTGTGGCGAAAGGGCTGTGCTGGCGCAGATACTTTTACTACTGCGTAATCTAAGAGAGAGGGGAAATGACTTGTGTAGGTTCAACTGCTGCTGTCCTGGTCTCTGCAAGGGGTACAGCCCTTGCTCTGATGGCAATTAATTCAGAAATTTGCAAAAAGCAGTAAAGCATTTATTTTTGTCTTGTGATTTTTCAGAATAGAGATGACTTCTGAATGTGTGAGTTGAAAAGTCCTTATAGTCAGTGTCTTGCAAATAGGCTGCTGTCATGTAACTGCATGTCCACTGTTGAATAAAGACTGACCCGTTGGCTTGTCATGGGAGCTGGCATTCAAGCAGGCTTATATCTGCACGTAAGCCTTCAGCCAGATTCCTTAATACTTGTATGTAGGTATCTCACATGACCTGATATGTTCCCATCACATGTGAGAAATACTTCTGTTTTACTCATATGGAATCTAATTGTTTGAGGAAGTGAATGATGCAGTCTCTTGTTGGGAGGTCCTATAACAGCTGTGAAATTGGGTGCCACTGATTTTGTTTGTGTGGTGTGGCCTATTGTATGTTATAGAGCAGTAAATGATCCCATCGTTTTAGTCCTTTTAGACCCCGTGGTTCCCTGGTTCAAACCAAAGTCTGTGCCAAATGCACATGAGAAGGAGTTGTTCCTTAAATCTGAAGGTGCTGTTCATAAAACTTACTACTTGTTCATAAAACTTACCAGGCAAGCAGTTTTTTTGGGTTTGTGAAAGCTCCGAGTTTGATAATTTTCTCCGATAACCCTCCTTGATCTGATAAATCAGTGGAACTCTGAAACTCATCAAGCTGACTGTGGTTATACCTTGAAAAGTGCCACCTACCAATCTTGCTTTTGGTTGTAATGGATTTGGTTCAAATGCAGACTCAGTGGCACTGATCGCTTATATCATTTGCAACGAGAAACCTTTGAGAATGTGAGATCTTCCCTTAAAATGTAGGAGGAGATCAGTTATGTTTTGAGCAAAATTTGCAGCAGAGAGCTTTTACAGTGCCTGGAATTTTCAGCCATATATCCTTGGGCTTCGAACTAACAAATGCAAGCAGTGTATGTTGCTTTAGCTCAGACATGGATTGGCGTGTGGTCAGAACAGTCTATGCACTGTCCATCGAGGGAAATACTTTGTGTTTTGCGATTAGGGAGGAATTTAATGCATTTGGGGGCATTACTGTGGCAGCTTTAAAGGGATTAAGTATATTAAGGTTCCTATTAAAGTATAACATTGTGATTCAAGATCTGTGAATGAAAGTCATGCATGGGTTTTTGATCTTGGGGTGTAGCCACACATGCTGTGAGGCATAAAATAAGGGGATAGACTCAGTAGGGAAGTGACAGAACAAAGTACTGTCTTGCAGGAGAAATGGGATTTGGGAGCAGCCTCGGATCTTTTGATCCATACTCTGATGCGGATGATAAGTGGTACGGAGGTGACAGATTTGTCTTGGGGGAGGAAGGAGAATGGTGGGTAGTGTGTCGCATTGCCCTCGGAGATAGTTTGCTGTCTGATTCCCTGAAGTTTTGATAGTGGTAGGTAAGGACTAAGCTACTTTTTGTTGTCCTATCTTAAAAAACTTTTATAATTTCAGGACAGCTAGTTTCAAGAGAGTTATGTAAAGAAGGGAGTAGCTGTAAAGCTAAGGCTTATGCATTAAATACATGTAAAGAACAAATGCCTGTTTGGGGGAGCGGTAATTTTCTCTAAGCATAGAATGCCCCAGTCCTGAGCTCACAGAATAACTAGCAGTCTTTGTATTGCATAAGATGCTGCGGTTAAGCCTCTATCAGTGTTTCTGTAATGAACTACTCTTTTTGAAACAATAAATAATAATTTTCCTTGTGAACTTTCCAAGTCTCTCTCTGTTCACATAGCGTACGTGTGTATAAACTAGACACTCATTCGCCTATAAAGAGAGAACATCATAGTCTAGCAAACAGAATATCTGTCATTCCAGCTGAGCAAAGGTCTAAGGCAATAACCCAAAATATCCTGGAAGAAATTCTAAAAAGCATTGAAGAAATCAATCGTCTGATCCTAGAGGAAGGTCTTTGATGTAGTCCTGGTAAGTTTATACTGGGAGCCTGCCTATTTCTTTATGGTCAGCCCTAGACTTTCTGTATGAAAAGTAGATCAAATAATTTCATATGCTTCTGCTTTAAAAGAGATGGTTGATAGTTTTCTAAAGCGTACACACTGTTTAAATGTAGATTGTGGCTTTTAGCTGAAGCCCAGGTGGGGAGGAAAGGCTTTTCAAAACAAGTACTTACAGAAAAATAAATAATACTTTGATATTTTCCCATGGAAAAAGTGTGCCTCATTTAGCCATCCTGAATATTTAATTTTATTTTGAGGATAAACTTCATAGGTTATCTCAGTTAAAGCCATTTTTATTTATGCAAAGCTTATGTTCAAGGTCTTGTTCCTGATGTGGATATGTGTATAAAAGCAGTTTTTCAGATTACCATAAATAAACAACTTCTAAAGGTATATTTTTAACTAACTCGGTGCAGTTAGGCAAGTCTGGCTTTATCATCTTGAAAAGTTCTGCAGTTGTTAGGTTTTGCTGTGAAAACCCTTCTGTAACAGAGGGGAAACTTCTCCCTGCTTTCAGTGATTTTGTATCGGCTTCTCTGCCACATCAGTAGAAGACGAGGGAAGGTTCAAATGGGGAGACTGATAGTCTTTAGCAGCTACATTGCGGGTGGAATGATAATGTATTTTCCCCTGCAGATGCAGTTTATCTGATCATTCTATGAGAGGTTCACAAAAGTTTTTCACAGTTGTACTGCCACTTAAATTCCCATTTGTAATTAGCAGTGTAATTTTGCAGATAGGTTTTAAAAAGCATGTTTTGAGAGAGGCTATTCCCACAGCACTGCTTATTATCCATTAAAATACCACATTTTTGTTATATGAAGGTGTTTTTTATCTAATTAGATTGGTTTTTTAAAGTATTGCACCACAGTCTCATTCTTTTATTTATTTTTTCCCCCTTTTACTCCAAGGCTGTTTTTAATTGTTTATTTATGACCAATAGGAAGCAGACAAAATCTTTTAAGTCTGGACTAATGCACAGCATAAAGAAGTAAATGAGATCTGTTCCTGCCTAAGCTATTGTACAGGGCTTTTCTTTGAAAGGCAGTCACTCTTGGATTAAAACATGGTGAAGTGTAACAGGAAAGAAAGAAAAGAACCCCAGCATCTGGAAAGGAAGTCTTGTATTCATTGATGCTACATAGACTTCATTGGAATTTGGTCATCAACCTTACCATGGCACTCTTCCAGATACACTGTTTGATTTCTTTTTTTTTTTTTTTTACCCCCAAAGCAATTTAGGAAATATTAATTAATTTTTGTGACAATCGTGTGGCGAAAGTCAAAGGTAAAGCACATTGAAGTAGCTTTGTTTGCTGTTACCCAGGAGGGACTAGCTAGACTGCAGCATGCAGGTGTTGCCCGTGCTGTCAGTGAACATACATGTGCTGTTTAAACTCAGAACAAACCTCTGCTAAAACAATTTACCTGTAATCTGTAGCCATTTTGGAAGGACAGAGACCAAAGACACTGTGGTGGGAAGGCCCCTAAATTTGCCAGTAAATGAATAACAGGCAATGGGTAATGTCCTGTGGGAGTAGCAGAAAGACTGTGAGGTCCCTTGATTAGCTCTGCAGCAGTAATCTGACCCTCCTTGTGTGTGTTTCTGATGGCAACACCAACAGTCCTGGTCTCCTCAAAAAATGAAGAGAATTTCACCACCACTGGGCAAAATAGGAAAGCTTGTCAAATACAGAAGAACAGAATGGCTGGACAAGAAAAATGCTCGTGTCGTGCCTTTAGGGGTATGTTTAAAGCAGGGAAGGAGTCCTGGCCTGCTGTACAGTCAGCGTGTCTCCTCATATCAGCAGGAGGCCTTTCCAAAGACAGAGTGAGGCTTCCTCCTTCCACACTCTCAATAGACGTGGGGTCTATTAAAAATCTGCTGTTATTGCACATCAGTTCTAATATCCAGTGGTATTAGGAATGGATAACCAGTTCTGCCTTCAGTTAGAAATGTGTATGGAGACTCTTATCTGTGAGGCATGCCAGATCAGGAGTAGGATTTGGCTTTAAATTGTGTTGGCACAGCTTACTGATGCCAGCGGGCTGGGTACTAATAGCTGACAGCAGCACTGGGCGGAGGGAGGTAACTCAACTGAAAAACAGTCTTCTGATGTTCAGTCTCATCTGCCTGTAAATGGAAGGGGGTGGGGAAGGTGTGTGTTACCTGGACTTAGCCATCCACGGGCAAGAATCTTTCTTCTCATGATGATGGTGATGAGCAGTGAGTATTCTGTGTCATACTCAGCTGTACGCCCAACTATGTTGTAAGTTTTGTGCAACAGGGGTTTGCAGTGGCCTGTCTTGCAGGGTGATGCCTTCCTTCTGTGTCAGTGCTGCTCTGTCCAGGTAAAGTGCCCTTTCTTCTGTTGACCACGTTCTCCTTACAGCAGGGTTTGCCCAAACTTCACATGCCTGTTGGAACCACCTGCCTGTGTTGTACAGAGGGTGAAATGGTGCAGGTTTTGCCACACAGTTTTTCGCTGGCATGCTATTGACAGGACAGATTTTTTGAGTGAGGGATCTTTGTGGAATATAAGGGGTTACGTTGTTGAAGTTACACAGGCGCCAATCCACTGGCACACCACAGGTGATCTCGGAGTGAATGTTGTTTAAAGCGCCTGTCCCACGGTTTCACAAATGTGCTCTGACCAGAGGATGTTTTTCTAACTTCAAAGGGCTTCTCAGGCTGGCTTGGTGCCTCACAGACTGAGTCCACAATTCCTCTCTGCTCGTGATGTGTTCTAACCATGTGTGATTTTTTTGGTATGTGGTGTTTTCTTAAAGCGGCATTGACCTGTGTTCAAGTGAAACTTGCTCTTAAGCTTGTAAACACAAACTTGTCGTGTGGGCAGTTTTCATCTTAACCTGATGTGTGTATTTTTTTTTTTTTTTAAGAGCAAGAATAGACATCAAAAGGAGGGGTAATTTATGGGGAGGGTTGGGGGAAGACGACATAAACTTGCAGCAGCATTTGGGGTTTCACCATTCCAAAGGTGTGGGTCCTTTGCTGGCTGTAAGGAGAAGATCCTATTCCCACCTCAGCAGTGCTAGTATTACAGTAGGTTACTTTGTCTGAAACGTGCCTCTGCACAAGGGGTGTGCAAAGGGCAAAAACAGGGCAAAAAGGAGTAGAATATGGAAAGAACATGACACGTATCAGTGACCTAATTTTTGTGGGGTTTTTTTCTTCCCCACCTCCCTGTTTAGCAGTGTTATATTAAAATAAACTTTTAGGAACATGTTTGTATGTTTTTAAATATTAAAGGTTTCTTTTTATTCTGTAGTGCTTTGTAGTATAGTTTTCTGAAAGGGATTATTTTCAAGTAAATGCAAAATATGCTTTCTTTTTAATGCTGAGAATGAGAAATGACTGAGTCTGTGGGCCAAATTCTCTTACTGTTGAAGTCCATTAACTCTGCTGAGAGCAGAATTAGGCCCGGAAATATCTCCTGAGGTGCCCTGTGCTACGTTAGCTATGGTTGTGAATCTGGAAAGATCTCGTATTCCACTGACTCGCATTGGTGGGCACTGGGTTTTGCAGTGTTTGTGCATTCATTGAGGCTAGGAGAAGTGGGCTAGTTTGAGGTTTTAGTCATTTTTATTTTACTGTTATGACTATTATGGATGTTTTTGAGTATATTTTAAAAAAGAAGCAAACCAACAACAAAACAAACCCTTTCTTCTAAGAAAACAATACCTTACAAGCCAGACCATGATAACTTTGTTTGCCAAGTGATTGAAAAGGATCATCTGCTGTGGGAATAAAACATCATACTGTGAGTGGCGTGCCATGAACAATGTATCTCAGCTATGCAATGAAGTTTTGCTCCTCATGAGTAACAGTGCTGCAATCTAGCACTTCATAATTAATCAGCTTTCAGACGTAGCTTGATCCCAAGGTCCTCATCCAGATGAGATCCCAGAGAAGTTAGTAATCTTTAGGACCTAAGCCCTAACAGCAAACAACCTGTGCTGCCCTGCCATCCCATGGTTATCAACAGGAACCATCCCACCGCGTTTATTTTGGCTGGTTTTAAAGCAGGTGGCCAGGATGAATTCCTAGTTTCAAAGTCACAGCTGCTGCTTTGAAATTGTGTAAGAAGGGCTTTGGTTTCTTAACACAAAATAACTGAGCTGCTGTTTGGTATTAGAGCATCATTATTCTGGGAAATGCACTCTTCATTTTAAAAATATCTTCTCTATGGAAGTTGAAAGTTTATACCTCATGATTCTAAGGGCAAAGAGCTGAAAAGGTTCCTTGTTTGACTGATTGTAAATACTTAAGAATTCCTCAGTGACTTGTGTGAATGGAATCTGAAGGTAGTATTAAAAATTAATAGCAATATTAGAAACACAGAGTTACTGCAGGAGGCTCTTGTTTGTTGGCATTAAATAATTTCTAGGGGGCTTTTTTGGGTAATTATAATTTCAGATTTTCGTTTTTTAACTGGATGTGTCTGTGGCAGTTAGCCCAAAAAATGTTATGTCTCTATCATTAAATCAATTAAAAAGACCAAGTGGACTTTATACCATCTCAGTAACGAGGCTGTGATTAAGAAGAAGGAAATGTTTGTTAGAAATCACTATTTCCTCTCCTTGTAAAATTTTATTTTTAAAATGAGACTTCTTGGGTGACTTTTTCAGTAGCGTCAGCAACAGTGTCAGCAGAATGGTGAATTCGTGTCACTGGATGTATAAAGAGAATTCATGAAGGAGTTTGTGTTAAGCATAGTTTTCTTTTTTATAAAAAAGGATTCTATTCACTGTGGTTTTTTTCTTCTTTTGTATTCCTTGCTACCTTATGATATTATAATGTGTTTTGCCTACTTTCAAAACTCCATAGATATATATTTATAAAAAATATATGTCATGTAAGCCTTTTTCTAGTGTAAGAGAAAGTACATTTTATGCAAGGTACACAGCATGGGGTTTTCTGGGCCTTCAATCTCATATGATCCTGTCTCACAATAAATATATCAAACAGGAATGAGCAAAATGCAATCCTCTCAGACTGGGTGCAAATGCACTCTTAAGGAAGAAGACAAGGGAGGGCTGTTGAGAGAAAAGGCTACAGCTTCCTTCTGAAAGGAGACCTGAAAAAAGCAAGCAGGCGGAGGGTGGAGTGTTTCTTTGGCTTATGTAGACAGGCTTTTCAAAGGATGCAGAAGGCAAAATGAGGGTTCATTGGGTATTGGGGAAATGGTCAAGGAAACGAATGTAGGATTCACGTGCGTAGGATGTAACAAGATGGTCGTCTGAGGGGAAGGGGTGAGAATGGGCACATCAGAAGTACAGGCAATACAGATAGGGTATCCATTTTGCTTCAATCGTAACATATTTTTTGTTTATATTTTTGTTTTGTGATAGTAATTATTAGTAGCTCTTGTCTGTTGGAAGCAGTGTGATCTAATGTAGCCCTTCTTAGAGTTATCCATTAACAAATGGTGCTGGACCGTATTTTATATACAGGTATATATGGCAGGAAGTACCAAGTTAAAGCTCTCCGTGCTTCAGACACAGGTTTACCGTGCAGTCCTTGCATCTCTGATAACAGGGTGTGCCTTTGCTAACTGGGCTGACTAGGTATCCACTTGGGTCTCTACTTAGTGGCTGGGATTTTCATGGGTGGGATGTCAGCTCTGTTGTACTTAAGGAGATAAGGTAATAGGTTAAATACAGCTTTCTTAAGTGCTCTGAATCACAAGGTAGGTAGGCTTTGAAGTCATCTGAGATTAGAAGGCTGATCTGTGGGCTTGGATGTGAAGTTGGGAGGTGTTTGTGATGTGGTCAATCAGAGATGGATAGCCATTCCTCTGGTGCTACCTGGCCTCTAAAACTCTGAATTATGGTTTAAGATTGAGGTACAAGAGCCATGTATTCTAGTCCAGACCCTAGCTTTAGCTGTATATCCTTTCTCAAGTTGCTCAAATTTGAATCTTCAGAGACCCAAGATAGCTAAGCACTTGCCACTCACTTAGTCTCATTTGTCTTCTCTTTGAAACTACCAGTTTTATCCACTTTTTCCCACTTCTTCATCAGGGAAGCGTGGACAGGTTTTATCCTTTTATCTACCTAGGCTGTTGAGATAGACCGAGGAATATTTAAAGTTCACAAAGAACTTCAATGCTAGCTGTACACTTAATTCATTGCTATGTTTTTATGAGTAAGCCAGGTATTTATTGCATGCTTTCCTGAGCAAAGTAAGAAAATAATAATGAAAAGAATGTTTGAATTCCCCTTGATGTTTATATAATCCTCCTTTGCAAAAAAAAAAAAAAAAAAAAAGCCAAACAAACAACCTCTTACACTGTTTCTTCTTTTGCTCTACAGTAGTTGTCCTGAAATCCTTTTAGAAAGGTGCCTATCTGAACTGTCTGGCTCTTGTCACAATCCAGTGGCACAAGATGTCTAATGCTAAAAAGTTTATATTAGTCAAAGCAATTTTAACATATGGAGAAAAAAAACCCATTTTGCTTCCCACTAACTGAACAAGAGTTTGGACAAGGTTAGAAGGTGGTGGAAGGGACGTGTCTTTAATGTGTGAGCTGAATCTCTACTTGTTGTGGAGGCCTGTCCAAGGACATGTGCATTCAAGTGACATAGACTTCCTGCTTATTGCTCCACCGTGCTTTTGGTAATGCACATAAATTCAGCGCGAGGTTAGTAGGAACGTAGGGATGGAGCATATGGCTAGCATATGTATAAATCCTAGTAGGTAAATAATATAGGATGAGAAGAATGCCAGCCTTTTACCACTGTGACTAGATCAAATGGACTACACAGACATAACTAAGGGGCGAAGGAAAACGTTTGTTAAAAATTAGACTGAAGATGAGCTCTGATGGACCAGCTAGACTTGAGGCTTTGCAGGGAGATGAACTATTTCCTGGTGTTTGCTTGAATAATGAAATTACCCTCTCTTGAAGCTTATTCTTTGGAGGGGCAGAGTTTGTACATGAGTGAAATGCATGTCAAAATGTTTACAAGGAACTGAAGTGGAGCGGTGAGTCAAAGCAGTAGGCTTTTGTTTGCACTGACTTTGTAATGGAGAGCCTTATAATGAGAGTGAACTATGCCTCCTATTCTGGTGGGCCTTTGTACTATCTGGAGCACAAAGTGGGGCAGGTTTGCAGGTTAATTAACACCTCTTCCCTCCTCCCTGTGGTGCTGGCAGTGATGTATCACCCACGGTCCTGTTTAGAAATGGTGACTGATGGTTAGTGATGGATACTCCCAAGCTTTTTAGTTGTTGCCACTGAATTCTCTGCTGTGAATGTCATTTGTTCTTTTAAACAATAGAGACCAGAGTTAAATGTATGGTGCTGAAGAGGCACTTATTGTGCTGTTAGCAGTGAGCACACCCCTACAGCTGTGGGTTTGCTGCCAGGCACATCCTAGCCTGTAGCTTCCCTGCTCCCCCCCCTCATAAATATGAAGAGAATTCAGACAAATTCTGCCTGTCTAAAGAGGACTTAAAGCCATCTCACAAGCCATTATTATGATTTAAGGATGATTTCTATGAATGTTGAATAGTAAGGATGGTTTCAGTCTAGTGGCTCTGTGGTTTTGGGGTGTTTGGTCAGTCGGGGGGGAATCATTGTATTTTAGTGTGTGGGCATTTGTTGGGTTTTTTTCCTCTCCCTTTGGAGACTTAAAGTTTTCTTTGCCATCTCTTGCCAACAGCTCGCACTTTCTCAGCAGTTTCCCTGTGCTTCTTTCTTTCCTTCTCAGTTCCTCAGGTCTCAATACTCTCTGTGTTAGATACTTTGATTTTAACAGCTATTGCCTTTGCTTTAGCTTGATTTAAATGCTGTATTGTTCAGAAACTAAATCTTGGTGGAGAAACAAAGCCACGTGGTGGTGTAACTGGCAGGCTGCATGTTTTGGTGTAGAACATGAAGAATCCTTTTGCCATCTCGCATTGGCTATCTAGCATTGGTTCTAGCACACCATCCTAGAACATTTGAGGCAAGTATGTACCATACATACTGCTCAACCATACTATACCCGATGTACAGATTGCTAACAAAAACCATATATGGCATATATGTATTTTTGGAGCTTAAAGAATTTCTCCTCGCATCTCTGACTTCCTTACTTGCCTGCTTGTGAGCGGAAAGATGGTAGAGCATAGCCCCGTTCAGGAGCAGGATCGCTTTGGGAAGAGGACAGTGCAGAGGCAGTGCTTGCTGCCTTCCTTGAGGCAGCAAGGAAATTGGAAAGGAAACTGTGATTCAGCAGCTCATAGTCATCTCTCAGACAGCTCCAGGGGCAGTGCAGCTCTCAGCTGCTGCCTTGCTTGCACTGGATTATAGGGTCACGATACAGTCCACTATGCTGAAGCAGAAAAGCAGTAAATTCATCCTCAGGAGCTGCTTTATGTTGTCTAGAAATGAAGAATTCCTCTGTAAGAATGTAAAGCTTTTTATCCAACTTCCCAATTCCCATGCTTCAGCAGTATATTTATCTTCACCATTTTCATGCTGTGAACAGAAGAAGGCCAAGAAACATGTATAAAGGACTTCCTTTACAGCCAATGGTACGTGCAGTAGAGCATCCTATAAAGTTAACAGGGATTAAGGTGAATGACCATGTGAGTACGGGAGGCACCCCATCAGGAAATATGTCTGTTTCTGTGTAACAACTAAAGCAGTACTATCTACAGACCTTGCATCAAAGGCTTGGACAGCTAAACAAAGCTAATCCCCAAAGATGTACTATTAAACTCATTTCCTGTGTATGGAATGAATATTGTAGGAGTTTTTGAAAAGTATTTTCCAGCCATTGTTAAGAGGAGTGTTGGGGTGTGAGCTATAAAATTCTGATCTGGGTTCAGACTTTCTCCATATTTGTGGTTTTGGTTTGAGCCTGTCTCTAGTTAGCAGGGATATAAACGTTAAAATTTACCCCTGTGGCTTCAGAGCTGTGCTGTGTTAGTAGTGTAAGTCTCACTTTTTCAGTGTGTCTTTATTTTAGAAAACATTTCTTTGTGCTGGAGTCTGATCCTTTCTTATACTGCGCAAATTCTAAATATTCTGGCAAATAAGGATAACTTGACTGGTAGAGCTGCAAATGTAAAGTATTAATTGTCTATGAAAGATAATGTTTCTTTCTCATAAGCTCTCTCAAAGTGAAAATTCAAGTTTGTATGCCCTTACAGAGAAGAAAGTAAATGTCCTATCATGTTATCTTTTTAGCAAAGCTTCTGTTTCTTTGTTTCAGCTTTGATAGCTTGTTATATTTGATTGCTCAAGCAGTTGAAATTGATAGATGGGAAAAAGTTTAAACTGAATAATGAGTATACTTGCTTTTGGAGAATTTTAAGTGAGAAAGGTGAACACTGAGAATTAGATCCTGTAGTGAGCTGACTTTTTTTTTTTTTACTTGGAGCCTAAATACAATTGCAGGAACAACTCTCACTTTGGGTAAAAGATCTGTTAGGTGTAGAAGAGAGGTTGGGGTTCTAAATTTGAATTCTCGTCAGAAGACATAATTTCTGAAAGGCAGTGAGAAATGATTGCCCAAATGTGAACAGAACAAATAAGATAGGCATTGAACATGCTTTCTCCTGGGCTGTCACCCATTGTATCTCTAGCCTGGTGCGTGGCACTTAGTGTAATTTCAGACTGGCTTCATTTTGAGCAAAAGCTGATAATGTGTGAACATGTGTGATGGTCCTGAGATGATGGCAAGCAAGCCCATCAAACACTGCATGGTGTCTGTTTTCAGAGGGGATTTTAGTGCTGACTTCTGCAGAGTTAGGCTCTGGCAGTCATGATTGTGTAGCAGAAAATATTACAGAAACAGGAATACAGACATTCTCAAATGCTTGGCACTTTGTCATAAATTTAATCTATTTACATATTTCCTTTGCCACTGTACAAACAAACTAGTGGGCAGAGCCCTGAAACCATTTTGTCAGGCAAAGTTCCAGTTGATACCAAAGAGGTCGGGACTGAAAATAATCACTTGTTTAGAAGTATTTGAATGTGACCTTTAGAGAAATCCTCTTTCCTTTTGCTGGTTTCTTGAACCCCTCATTAGGGAGTTATTGAAAATCAGTAGGAAACTTCAACGAGTTCAGGCTATAACCCTAGGTGAGTTGTCATTTGGGGTTTCTTTTGGAGCATTTAGGGGGCATCACTTCTTCAGAAATTAACATGGACCTACAGTATTGTTATTCTTCCCTGTTTCTCATTCCTCATTGAATTTGCAAGTACTAGTCTGTTAGTCTTATTAGATCTGTGGGTAAAAGCATGTATGGTGAACTTATGCGTGTTTCAGCATAGATGCTGAGGCCAGTCCAAGTCTGGTAGTGGTTTGCGTGCATGTAGAGATCTTATGGTGCCAGCAGTATGCAATATATGGTTCTCTGCCACTATTACAATATCCTTTTGTTCCTAGAGAAACCCCCAAAAAGATACTGGGCAAGCCTTAAGGAATTCATAGAAGATCTAGGGGTAGTTGAACTAAGACGACTGAAAGAACAAATTATTTGCTTCTTGTGTACATAGGAAAACTGATAAGAGTTCTTGTTATAGACATAGAGTGAAAGAATAAATGTACTTCTATTTTTCAGTAATTTATGTACTTATACAGACTTTTATTGTGATACAGAGTGTTTGCAGCAGCAGCTATTCTGGAATACCTGTTGCATCAGTTTCGATGTGTAAACATGCCAGTAAATACTACTGAAGCAATGACTGAATGAGAATTTAGTCTCTATTGTTTGAAGCTTAAAAAAGGTTATTTAGAACTGCGAAGGAGAATGATTAGGAATAGCAACAAGGGAACCTAGGAAAGATTGAGTGTAAAGACATGGCAATGGAGGTCTGTTTGAATGTGGAATAATTCTTGGAAAATGGTACAAGTTTTATTTTCTCTCAGAATTGTTAATCTGCACAGTTTGCATGTCTGGGTTTCTCCAGTGTGTAATGGAAAACGGTCTTCCAAGTTAAGTCCATTGAACTCAGTCCATTTCAGTTTCCTCCATGGAAAACGTAGACTAGTTGTGTGCATCTACATCGGCAAGATTGAGTTTTATGGGATTTTTTTTGCCTTTTGGTGAATATCTTGTACATGATACCATTTGACATAGAAGTGCTGTTACTTTAAGCACGGCTTTAGCAGATTATGCTGACAGCAGTTAGTTGTAACTCAGAGCTCTGTTCTTCATAAAGATTAATGATCCTTGAAATAATAAAAATATTGGAAATGCCAACCCTGGAAGTTGTTTTAAATTCATAAATAGAATTGTTTGTGTAACGGCAGACATCTTCCCCCGCTATTTCCTATAATAGAGCAGAAGTAAAATACTAGAGGAGTGAGGTTGCAGTATCTCAAAGGTACTATTGGAGAGAAAAGATCCCTTCATGAGGAATATATGTGTTGAGAAGGGCAGGAAGAGGGTGATGACAAGCCATTTTGCAATATCACATTTACTTATGGCTTATGGGGAGTACTGCAAAGAGCTTGAAGCTTTTAACACATCTGAGCATTGTTGACTTACTCTGGTTGCCATCATTCAGTAGGCAGAAAACAGCTCAGCAGGCACAGGGGCCAAGAGCTTGCCTTCTGTGGGTGGGCATTGTTTTGGGAGAGAACCAGTAACTTATTTTTAAGTTTGTTACAGTATAGACCTAGCAGTAAATTAATCATGGCATTAAGAGGGAATGTATGTATAGACATTACTTCACAGAGTTGCCATAAATCCTGCTCTTGCCATATTTTAATTTCCAAGTCTTTTGAGTCTTGGAGAAGGTGCTATAGATGTAGTTATTAAATTCTGCAGAAATATTTTTATTGGGTAGGACACTGCTTGATGATGTAGCTGTGAAAGCCAAATTCAGAGACTAGCAAAAGGTTCTTTATCCACGTATTTAGGAGGAAAAATATTTCGTAACACTCACTTATTATTGAAATACTTGTTTTAAATTTACCTTCTTTTTTTCAAATGTATGTGTGTGTGTGTGTATATTGTGTCACAGTTGTGACAATGTGCTGTTTATTCCAGTTTTTTGTTGGTTCATCAATAACATTGGCATCAATAACACACAGGTGGAAACACAGCTTTGGAAATAGCAGAGTGATTCTAACTCTTGTGGCTCAGCAGACACTTGTTATTGTAGAGTGACCCAAGGACGTTACTGCCCTTTTCAGCTTTTTTGACTACTCTTGAGAAAAGATACTGGATAGGATATAAAGAAAAAAACCTCTTAAGAAGTTTACACAATGTACTTTTTTCAGTGTAAAAGTTAACTTATGTGGGGGTTGAGTTAGACTAAATATTGCTGAAAAAACAGTGTCTAGTTCTCTCCTTTTTACAAGATTTTTCCTTCATGTGCACTGAAAGGGAAAGCCATGTTCTTTGCACCTTTCTGTACCAAAACACATGTTGCTAATTATTTGGTTTCTCCTGGGGGCTGTTCTTTTGGATAGTGGTTTGCCTTTCCCTTTAAGCATATAGGGACAGCCAAATGTCAGAGGAAGCTTAAAATAGGTTGTCTGCACTGAGGATGTATTGGCAACCAAGCAAAGAATGGAATGGCAAAGTGCTGGAAGAGTTAAACACCACCTGGTCTGTGTAGCAAATCTGTGCCTGGCTAGGGCAGAGATATCTTAGGATCAAGTCCCTTGAAGGCTGATATGGGAGTTGGGTTGCAGTTTCAGGGCAAATGGTCTTTGGGTAAGCAAGGCTGTGGACACACCAATAACTGGCTCCTCCATGGAGGAGTACCCTTATACCCCATGGTAAGTACAAGGTAATTTGAGGCAGTTTATGCCTTTATTTACCGCAGTGGAAGTGCTGACATGAGCTGTTACTGTGGAATGCCTGCCACGCAGCCATACTCTCAGATGTCCTAATGTTGAGAAACTAGTATGAAGCACTTTGCGGAGTTCATCCAGTAAAATTTCCTAGCTCTTAGTTATTTGTGCCATAAACTATGATAGCAGAGTTGTATCAGATGGCAAAAGCCTACAGCTCTTTGCTTACAGCTTGGAACAAAATTTAAGAGTTATGTATCGAGTTTAATTTGATGTAATAATAATTTATATAGTGTAAACACGCTAGATATATATTCTGTTGCTGGAATTAATCAGGAAAAAGTCATGTAATCAGGAGAAGTCCTGTTGGTCTTTCTTTTAAAAACATACACTTGTTCCTGCTTCATATTTAACAGCACTGGTAAATGAAGTTCTTTGCCACGAAACAGGTGTAAGCCGCTGTCCTGCCCTGCCAACACGTACCCTGCCAGCCTTGGTCATGGCTTGGAGAGCCGGAGCTTGACCTGTCTGGTGAAAGTGCCAGTTGTGTTCCAGACACCTACTTAACAGAAACTGGAAGTGAAATCACTATTTCATTTAACATTGGCCACCTATTGGATAATAACTTTCAGTCACCATAAGACTGGTCTAGGTTTGAAAGAGCAGCCTGTTATTGGAAGACTCTGTTTCCCTTCCTGATCTGCTGACCCAGCTCGTCCTCCAGAAGCATTTGAAAAAATGTGAGTGGAGGGTAAGAATGTGAAATTTCCCTCTCACGTGCACTGTTTAAACCTTCAGTTCACTTTTTAGTCTTTAGTTCTCAGATGCCATTTGGCTTCAGTTCTTGGAAATTTTTGGCGAAATTCTTGGAAACCAGAGGCTATTCGGAAGGAGATGAAACTCTTGTCCTACAAGACTCTTCCTGCAGCAGGCAAATGGTTTCCTTTCTTGCAAGGAGCAAGCGAGTGCTCTTAGCCCTTGAGAGCCAGCTTGGTTCCTCGCTCTTGACACATACAAGTCAGGACACTTCTGCCAAGAGTTTTACTTGCACTTATGTTACCGGAAATGTCCCTGATAAGAAGTAGTCGTTGTTGAAGTCTCGTGGCTTCGACTGTGAAGGCTTTTAATTTTTTTGTGTGAAGACTGATTCATTTATAGTTGTTGTTGTTGTTATATAAAAATGTGAGTGAGAGTTTATCTTTTCCTTTGAGATGTATGGCCTTAGCTCTGGAATTGCTTCCAAGTTTACAGAATCTGTGGTTTAGACCTCTCTGATAAACATTTTTTTTGTTGTTGTTGCAAAGTTGGATCAGATTTTTGTTGTCATAGTGGTTGGTGCATTTGGCAGCTTGCATTTTAAATAATTAGGAGATAAAATTGGACTGTGTTTGAAATCCAGTATGTCTGGTATTTTCTTGCTTTACTTAGTGATGTTTTTAATCCCCCTTTTAACTTTGAAGACTAATGTGAGGCAGTCAAGAACTGAGGGTTGATAATTTTTTTGTCATTTTTGAAACCTAGATCCAAGCCAGCTTCTCTTGCAATGTTTCATCTTTACCCTCCCAGGACGCTTTGAGATAAAACAGTGTCTTTATCAAAAGAAGTAGGCCTTTTGTGGTGGTAGCATTGTAACATTAAATATTCATTCTAATTTGCAGAGTTGAGACAGTTATATTGAAGCTCCTGATAAACTTTACTTTGGGTTTTGAAGCTTTAAAAATATGCCACTTGCTTAATTTAATTCCGCAGTAGCCAGTAAAGGAGTTTACAGCTCAGATGTATTGGAAGTGAGATGCTCTGGAAAACTTGTAGAAACTCTTCTGCGTCCTTCAGAGCACACGGAACAATGTGACAAACTGAAAGGCAGGCAGGGGGGTTTTGAGGGTGTTCTCTCTCTCTCTCTCTCTCTCTCTCTCTTTTTTTTCCCCTTCTCCCTTTTCTTTTTGCTGGGCACAGTGCCTTGGGAGTGGTGAGGGAGGAAGCAAAACAGCAGGCTAAATTGGGAAATGTTCTTCCCACTTAAGGAATCTTTGCTCCATTAATATGTTGAAAATATTCTTTTATATAAATTTGAATCCAGTCGCATTCAGAAGAAAGATCCTCATTCACAATGTTGTTCTGCATCTCTAAAGGATTACTGGTTCCAGTTCTGGTCTAGAAGTGGATGCATTTTAACAAATGGAGAAGTAATTTTCTGTATCATTAGTATCAAAGTATTAAAAAAACCCAACCGAACAAATAAAACCTAAAACAACCAAACCAAAACCAACCCCCCTTCCTCCTGGCCTAACTGACCATAATTTGGCAATATACTCTGCATTGAGCAGAGGATTAACAATACAAAATTCATGCCAGTGTGGCTCAGGCTGTGTTTTCTATGTCTAGGCTTGGTAAAGGAGGTGTATTTTGGAATTAAGTAAAATAGACTGTAAGCATCAAAGTCTAAATCATATACAGATTTTTTTTTCTTTATTGTCTCAATTTTACTTAGTTAACTCCTTTAAGGCAGAATAAATTATGTGAGGACAGAGAACTAGAAGTCTCTGGTTCATAGCCAGCTGTATAGCTATGAATGCCACTTCCAGAGAAAGATTTTTTGGGTTTTTTTGCTTTGTTTTTTTTTTAACAGTCTACCAAATATGCCACAGAAGGGTAGATGTGGCACCTGCTCTCACTTCCCATTCTTGTAGGCATCTTGAAACAGAAAGCATAGAAATTCAGAGACTTTGAATTCATGTTTTTTCCTTCGTTCTGATGGTCCCTCAAGTACGGAATTGAATATGGCAGCATGGAAGAATATAACCTTGCTGTGGTCTGAGCTGAGTCTGTTCTGAAGATAAATTGACTACTCAATCTGCTTTCTTTCAAAAGGTCTAAATTCACTTTACTCTCTTAACAGCTGATTTTCTGTAGAGATTGGACCTCCCAGTTTCTTCCTCTGGGCAGCTTGTGGGACGACATCCAGATGCATAGGCAACTGGCAAAGCAATATTGTTCTGCTGCTGGTAGCCTTAATTAATCGTGTCTAGATTAATTAGTGGATCCATTTGTGGATGCAGCATTTGGGGAAGAAAGTAACTGTGAGTGTTGTGAGCCAAGAGTTAGGGCTCTTGCCCAAATATGAATAAGAAAATATGCACTAGCTGATATTCTCAGAGCAAGTGTGCTCCCTCTTCATGCTTGTTGTGCATTCATGCACACAAATTTTAACAGTGAGAATAGAAGTTTAAAAAAACCACAGAAGTTTGAATCGTAAAAGTATATACATACAATCAAGCTGTTTCCTTGTGGAATGTGGCTTATGGAGAGGAACACCCAAGTTTTAAACTTCCTCCCTTCAAAATTTATGGAAGTCTCAGAAACTTTCCTTTTTTTTTTAATATGTCAGGCTCTGTTTCAGGATTTAACTTTTTTTTTTTTTTTAAACATGTATAACCCCAATATGTTTCACAACTTGATTTAATGCAGCTTCCATGTGTCTTGAATACAATAGTAACTTCTGAAACCAATATTTCTTTAGAGAGCAGTAAAGTTGTTTCTTCATGACACCAGTAAGTAGTTTTCTTGCCAAGAAGTATATTGTAAGATTTATTAGACTCTCCATTGCCCTCCCCCAAGTAACCCAGATTTTAGCTTCAAGTAAAGCAAACATGTTCAAAAAGTACTCTTTAACTTCAGGCTAGGCGGATACAAAATAAAATCCTCCAGGGGTACACTACAACTAAAAGATTCACAGGCCCTCCAGGGGGTTTAACTTTTTAAGTAGGCATTTCACAAGTATTTGTTGCATAAACCATTGTGTGCTCCAGGCTGGGGTTCTTGAAGGTTAGTTTGCTGGGGTTTTTTTTTAGTATATGACATTCAGCAATAAATGTGAAAAGTAATATCTCATCTTTGCTTAGAAGTGATGTTCAGTGTTTTAGAGCATGTGTTTTCTTGCTTTAATATTTAATATCAAATTTATTGGACTGTCATTTAATCCACTCAGTACCTTGGGGTGCTGCTGTGTGGAACTGGGGATCATGCCTTCCAGTTAACTGCCTTCACTCATTTTCTAGATCGAGTGCTTTTGGCCTGCTGCAACTCCATCTTTGGCAGTTGGAAAAACAGGCCTTGGAGACTGCAGAGGCAAATGACAGCCATTTATATGTTGTCCTCACATAACTGAATAGACCAGATGGGCACAAATTCCCAGGAAAACAGCATATCAGGAGGAGTTTCGAGATAGATAGACCTGCAGTTTTAGGAGATCTGACCCCACTTTCCATAGCTTTTGGAGACTTCCTTGTAAGCTCGGACAAGTCTTGTTTCTGTATTTTACATGTTGTTCATCCTTCCCACAAAGATAATTATCCTTTACTTGTTTCTTTAAATTTTTAACTCCTGGGGCAGAGTCCCTCTATTCCAGTGCTGTAATGTGCAAAACGTTGTCTACAGTTTCACTGGTACCTCCAAGTGCTACTGAAATGCAAATGACACAAGAATATGAAGAATGGAAAACAAGTAATGTAAAACAAAAAGGGGTCCTTTTAAGATTGTAACAGGAAAAAATATAAGAAGTATAATCCAACCCTGAGCCCTCCAGAAGTGAATGAGGAGCTGTAACTCAAAGAGATTTTGGAAGAGAAGCCCTTGAGTATTACAGGCTACCAAGTTACAAGAAAATGCAGGAAATGTCGTCTTGATTTTCTCTTTAGACAACTTATTAGTTGAAATGTTGTACTTGAAGTAAGAATTATGATCAGTTCTAAGTAGAAAGAGTAATAGAAACCCTAGTAAGAAGGAAAATGATGTGTCTGTCACAACAGTGGTATTCAAATAATCAGACATGAAGGATAAAGACAAAGTACTGAAAGCTTCAGAAAAATAGGAAGGGAATATAAACCCCAGCAAATTTTTTTCTTTGCACATCTGAGCCCCTTACACAAGAAAGAGAAAAGCCCTGATATGTGTAAGAATACCTTCTTGAAAGAGGGGTTGAAGTCAAAATACTGTGTGCATCAGAACTGAGAGTCATATAATAGAAAGTTTTAGGTATTTGATAGACTGACAGAGTTCTTGGTGGACAGAGACAACCATCCTGTATCCAGAGATCTGAAGGATAACTAGTAGACATTACTAAAGTGACATAGTATTTGTCTTGAGACTTTAGTGTTGGCAAGGCTCTCTGTAACATGAGCTCTAGAAGTAGTCACTCTCTACCACCTTCATTTCCCAGAAGAGACTAGTTCTGTCTTTTTTTTGCAGGAACATCCATATCTCCAACAGGAGCTCATCAAACTCTGACAGCAGACAGCTATAAGTTTGTTTCTACCAAGTGTAGAAAAGTGTAATTCTTTTCCAAAAGTGTAATCCAGGAACAAGCCTTGCTTTAAAGCCCCAATTTGAAGGAGTGAGAAGAAGCTCTGCCTGCACTATAGTTTAAATACTTCTACCCTGGCTGCATAGAGTTTAGTGGTATATTGTCTGACTGCCAAAGGACTGTGCTTATGATTTGCCTCACACAGAAATTTGAAAGCTATTCATGAGAGAACAGATTTGCTCAATTATTGATTCATTCCACGTGCTACATACTTTGTAAATTATATTTTGCATAAAAGCACATGGCTGGTGCAATCAAGGGGACATCACTAGTTAATCTAGCTGGTGTGGTAACCTGCTGGACTTGTACACAGCATAAATACGATTGGCTTTAGTGCCTGGAGAAGTACGGAACTGTTCCTGGTATGGGCATGTGCTGGCTGGGGAGGTGACAGTAGAAGGTTACCAATAATAAGAATATGGCTTGATTTCTGTTTATTTATTTATTTTAGCAGAAGCATGCTACTTGTGATAAATCTATTTTTTCACATCCCAACTTCTGTTACTCTTATTTTACCTTTCCTGCACAGGAGGAGCTAATTATATTAATGGGCTTATACTCAATTATTTATCTTTAAGGATGTTTCTCTGTAATTTCTATAAATGTTTTGATGTCTATTGCAGATCCTTTTTGAGGTTTTAGTGTTTTGGCTCTGTCATTTCCATTTGCATTCTTGCATTTGGACCTGACAGATTATATCCATTTCTGTTGTGGTTCTGGCTGATGCTGGTTTTCCATTTTATGGGCCAAATAAAGTCCTTGGATGCATGTGTGCAGTTCCCATTGACTTCAATAATCTATATATTTTATTTATAGTCTTTCTCTCCCCCCCCCCCCCCCCCCCCCCCCGAGGTGCTCGTCATTTCAACATGACAGTAGTATCCAAATGTTGCAACCTCCTGGTCTTCTGTGGCCTTAATAAAGTGAAAATGAGCCAAATTCTTTTCACATTTACACAAACGCAGTGCCTCACTTTGGGAGTGAACGTGTAAAAAGGAGAGATTTGTTTCAACATGCCTGAGGCTTTTATATCTCATCTCTGTTCATGCAACTTGTGCAGTTTTTGCAAAGTCTAACAATATTAATGACAAAGCAAATTTGATTATTAGGAAGCAGTTCTGTTAGTCACATAATATGCAGGAATAGGATAGTCGGCAATAATAACTGGTATTGTTTCGACTGTGTGTCATTGAAAATTACTAAAGTGAAATGTAAGTTGTGTAAATAAAATTACTAGAGGGCCTTTGAGGACATCATTGTTATAGAGCAGTTCATTCATTGTTCACCTGGGACAGAAAGAAATACTTGAATTTGAGAGGACTCATGTACTTTATCATTCAATAGCAGCCAACTGAGGATTGTTCTGCTCGTTTAGATACGTGTTTCTAGTGTCTTAACGATCCTCTAAGAGTGTGGTGGTGATTTTTTGGGCTGGTTTTTGGTTTTGTTTTTTTAACTAGATGCTTACTAGAAATAAAAACCACTAATAAATTTACTTTGCATTTAGCTTGGAGAGTGTGTTGTTCATGACGTAGTCTACAGAACAGACAGTTCTACAAACACACTCCAGGTTCAGGGCACAAGATCAGATTTTCTCCCTCTAGGAGAAATTTATTGGAAAGTTAATACAGAAAGAAGGAGAAATCTTATATATCCTTCTGGTGAACTTATTGGTTTATGTGAATTTTTTTCTGAAACAGAATGAAACCAGGATATATTTGTAGCCCTAGAGGTGCTAGGATGCTGCCCCAGCTTTGGCTTCTGATAGCTCACCAGATCTTCTGTAGAGTACTCTTGTGGTTGGGACAGTCCTCCTAGAGAGTTGATGGAAAATCTAAACCAACTTTAGATTTCGTTATCTCTTATTTGGGGCTAAAGAAGATTTGAAAGGGAGTCACAGTGTTGAAGCCCATGGGTTTTCTTTGATCTCTTCCTGCTAGTGCTATATGAAGCGTTTCCTTAGGACTACAGGGCAGCAGTCAGCCCTGTGGAGGCAATTGAAACTCATTTTTGTGTTGCAGATCCAGCTAGTCTCCTTTCTACATTTACTTACAGGAGAAAGGGGGAAGATTAACCTCATTTTGCTGCCCACATACTACCTTGAACAGGATGGACTGAGAACTGAACAGAGTGCTGTTGAATTCTTGCTGGTTGATTTCTGTGGAGAGACTGCATGTCTCATTTTAATTTTAGTTCATTTTGTGATTTTTCTTTTCCCTTGATTCTTCCTTTTTTCAGTCATTTGAAATAGGGAATGTAACTTGAAACTGGAAGCAAAAAATTTGCTTTGAGAGATCAAGAGTCTTTTAAGCGGCTTACTGGATCAGCAGTTGCAAAGTTATCATGAGGCCTGAACTCTTTCTGTGGGTTTAATGGAAGCAGCACAGTGCAGGAGCAAACATCACAACTCTGTATCCTCAAGGGAAGACTTAGTGCTTTACACATACAAGCAGAACTAAATACTGTACTTTGATGTACTCCTTTTTTTGTTGTTGTTATTAGTTTCAACCTGTTGGGAATAAGTTTTTCTGCACTCCTGGTTAAGATTTCCCTTGATGTTTTGTGGATCTCGTGTACATTATATAAAGCTGGAAAGAAGGGACAGTTCTTGTAGATGGTAACCACCCTAATAGCTATAAGCTAGGGATTTGTGTGAATGTGAGTTTTATACAGTTCCATGTGTAAAAGAGTAGGCATCATTGTCAGAATGATTGCAATGTGCAATATTTGATGTTTGCCTGGTACTCTCTGCCATGTTTGGTGAAAGCAGAATGGACACCCAGTGTCCATTTTGCAGGGGCGGGCTGAGCTGTTGCTCCATGTGTTGAATTGAACTCATTGGGTCTCTGATCAGATACAATACCAGGACTCCAGTTTTCAGACTGCGTGAATGTGGTGGGTACTTACTACAGCACACTGTACTCTGTTGGTAGCCATTGTATTATCTGGGTGTAAATCTGGGTGTTGACAGGTGGGATACAGTGGGCTTCACTCCTGTGAAAGTGTATTTTTAAAATTCAGGGTACTAAGTTGCATGAGCTACCTCGATGCAAGAGCTCAGTGAGGACAAGGCACTGCAGCTTTGCCAGAGGATTGGCTACACAAGGTCAGCAGCAGCCAGGGGATCACTCTGTCTAGCTTGCCATGCGTTTAAAGACCTTGTATCTTTATCTAGGATGTCTCATGTGCATTAGAAAAAATGAGGCAAAGGGCTGGAATAATTCTCTGTTGTCAAGGTTCTCCCCTGTGGTGACAGACAGCCACGCCATACGAGCACACGTGTGAACTGACCAGGATCCATTAAAACAAAATAACCCAACAGCGCTCTGGGGTTTTTGATGGTTTGTTTTGGAGGGCAGGGGAAGAGGAGACTGCCCTGGTTTTTCCTGTTGAAAAGGTGTTCTATTGCCTAACCGTTGTGTAGGAATCTCTGTCTAATTTCAGCCTAAATTATTTATCCTGAAATACAGGAACACACCTTTTTAGCAGCAAAAACAGTGCCTCAGAGAAGGAGAACTAATGGCTGGATCATAGAAGCATCAGGTTTCAACCACTGAGATGCCCTGGCACGACAGATCCAAATCCTGTCAATGTCTGTGTTTGTCCTTCAAAGATAAAGAAATTGAGCACCGTGGATTTCACTGGCTGGAAGTCTGTCATGGGAGGGTAAAATTTCTTTTTGTTCACCTTCTTTAAGACCATAGGATGGTCTCCTTAATAAATACAAATTATCCTCATGTCCTTGATTTAAATTTTCTCGTTCCCGTTCTCCACTGTATAATGCACTAAAGTGATTTCATGATTCACTAAACGATGTAGGTCACATACAGGCGTGTTGAAAACTTCCATGATATAATGCTGTTATGCTATGGAAATGTAAGTGCAAAATAATGATAATAAAAAAATCTCTATTGTAGCAGCTGAAATACATGCTTTTGTGTCGACATAAGAAAAGGTATTTTGAACCTTTCCCAGGGTTCTCATGGAAGGGAAAAATTTACAGTAAAAAATCTGCATGTATTTCTTGTGAGGTTCTGCAATGCCTGCAGTAATGCCTCATATCCTGAAATCTGGACTTAACTAAATTTTCTACTGAAACCACTAATCTTGCTTAAATAATGTCAGTAAAGATAGTGGGACAACCCAAAGCTGATTTGGAATTCTAGTGTGAATTTTATTTCCCAGACAATATGATTTGTCAAAATAGACACACTGTGTTATGAAGCTTAATTTCAAAAAAGTCACATTTTATTCAAAATTGCTGAAACCTCTGTTTTTAACAAGTTTGAAATGAATCTTTATTTCCAGTGTTTGAGCAATGCTTTGTTCAAATATTTCAGTTACAGCAAGGAAACAAGCAGAAAAGATTGAAATTGAAACAGAACTGTTTGAAAATTATCTAAATAATACCTGGATGCTTTGATTGACTCAGGAAGATTTTTAGGGGTGAAAAAAAAAAAAAAAAGAATATGTCACTCATGACTTTTTTGTCTTTCCTTAAGGTATGTAATTTTTCTGGCATTTTGAATATTATTGTCTAGCTGTCCAAGCTTTTTGGCTCACATTACTGTATGGAAGTCCATGTTTAAAGTCTGCTTTGATCTTCCCTTGTATAGAGAACATATGCTATGAACATTTTATAGTTAGTTTGTTACCCAAAATAATTGGGACCTGCAATAATTGTATATGCAACAGCATTGTAGTGAAATAATGCTGAACTTCCCATGTGCAACACAAATGTTGCCTCAGATCTGAGGACTCAAGTGACAGCTCTTCGAGAAGGTTTAGCTATACTTGGCTTTAAAGGGTGTCTTAGTTAATTAGTGTATTAGAGCTCATGGGCCACGGCTTGTGAGTTCAGAGCTTTTTGCTAATTAAGTTTTGAATGTAATTTTAGTTAAACTATTAAAGCTTTGTCCCAGGGCTGTTCTCATTAAGCAGAACTCCAGCTCTCCTGGATTTTCTTTGTTCAGAGCTCTCTTGCAAGTGCATGGAGGCACATCTGGTATTGGCTATGGCATTCACATGGGTCTAAAACTGCTGCAAAAGAAACAATGCAGTGAAATTTATCTGGGAAAACAGTGAGATCACAGCATAATGTTTCCTTGGAGAAAAGCTGAAAGTTTTTTATGATCTGGCTTAGTACTGAGTATGGTACCCTTAACCATCGAACTTCAGGGTGTATGAAGTCCCAAAGGATGGAAGTGAAAATATTTTTTTGTTTGTTGAAGGCTAGAGTAGACCAAGATAATGATTTCACCTCCTCCTCCAGGATTCATTTAGGGGCCTAAACCCCACTGAGTAACATACAAAAAAATTACAGTAGGTAGTTACTGCAAATGGGATCACGTACTATGAACCACCTGTGACTTGAGTTACGCTGAAACCTTGCAAATCTCTGCTATGTTTCTGGTGTCATAATATCACTTTGTTTACCAGCTTTGGGCTTTTAATTAAATTTTACAGGATACTTGCCCACAATATGGATTAGGCCCATTATGTTACTTGGGGGAAAAAAAAAATAATTATTATCAAACATGAGGCTTTAAAATTGGCAGTTGCTGAAATTTATTTTTTCTTAAGACTTAATAGGCATGTCCAAATGAACATGGCAATTTCTTTAGAATAGAAATGAATACACTGTTTTGTTGTATCCAAGATCTGTGTAATAGACTGTGACATCTCCTGCTGTGATACCAGGTGAAAAATCCCTTTCAAACAGTGGTGAAAACCCAACCGTTCCCGTTGGACTAAAACGCGTCATGTTTGAGCTGGTGGCCGTAGCCCGCTCCCTGCACCGCCGCTGCCTGCAGTGGGGAGGCTGCAGGTTGCTCAACTTGTAAGTTGGCTGAACTTTCATGCTGGTGTTGCTGCATAGCACACAGATACAGAAAGATAAAACTAAGATAGAAACTTGGGAGCTGATGTTCTGTGGAAGTGAACAGATGCAGTTCATTCTAATTAGAGGCAAACTTCTTCCCTTTACATCTCTACGGAGAGCCCTGCGTAGCAAAAGATTCCTGGTGTTGCTGTTTCTTTGTCTTCAGTTCTTGTGTACTCACGCTAACGCCTTCCCTTGTCCCTGCCCCTTCTGAACTAGTTGTTATCTTTCCTTGTTTGTGTAGTATGTCTTCTTCCTCATCTCCCTTCTTCCCCCTGCCCCATACCAGCCTTTCCCCGGATCATTATTTTTTTCCTCTCTCCTTCTGACTTTCCCTATCTGTCCTCTTTTCTTTTGGCTTATGGAGCAAGAAGCTGCTGGAGTGACAGCACAGAGTTTGGACTGCTATGCTGGGGCTGCAGCTGCTGGTCACTGCAGTGTTTCACCACTTGGAGGGAGCTGGAGGCAGGCTACCAGCCGGGAAGCAGAGAGGGAAGCCAAGAATGCGTATTTGGTTTGCCACACACGAACGCTTTGCAGCAAACAGTGCCTGGCACTGCTGCATGGAGATCCTACCCTGTGGAGGTGCTGACAGATCATTACCTTTTCCTGGGTATAGCTTTACTAGGGTGTTCAGCTGTGTTTCTGTGAGTATGACGAAAGTGAGTTTTTTGAGTTGAGTTTGGCTTGGAGTTCCTGGATTGTGCCAGTCTGAAACTCCAAATGAACTTCAGAAGCTGCTCCCTCAGAAAACCACAGCCGTGGTCTTGGTTTATCGAAAGTGTGAACTTGGAGGATTCAGCTCTCAGAGAACATTTTGATCATGTTCAGGGACACTATTTGCCCTTTCCCCTAACTTGTGGACCTGTCTTCTTCTCTTCCATGTCAGTCATAGTCTTCCTGGTTCTTCCTGAGGCAAGAACTCAGCCTGAGCACCAACATCATTTCAGATTCCAACTCTTTCTTCATGTTGTTTCTCTGGCAGTGCTTGTTGGGACTGTGGCATATTTTACTAAAATTCTGGTTTTCTTTTTTACCAAGGAGAAACCACACCATTCCCTCAGCTGGCTTGGCAGACTACCACAGTGATTTAGAAGTCTGAAGCTCTGTAAGGCTCTGTTACTGCCAAAATTTTTAACCCTTTTATTATGTGTCAAGGAATATTTTGCTGCTTCTGAGACTGTAGCAAGATAGCTCAATTCTTATCCTACCGGGCTGGTGGGCTGGTTTTGTAGGTCTTTGCTTCCTCTAAATTGACAGCATTGAGAAATAATTTTGCGGATGAGGTTTATCTATTTCACCTTGTATTAATTTTTCTTTTCACATACCCAAAGTTAAACATCAAAAAGAAGATAATGGGTTGTTGGTTTAATTTGTCCTGTAATAAGTCTTTACTTATGTCTGTGTTATTAATAGTCTTTGATTCCTTTTCTGGGGGGGGAGCAAATTCTAATGATCAACAGAACTTGGTGAATATGAGACCAAACACAAGGACAGTGCTTGTCCTCCTACAAAGGAGACCGTTGCATAATGGATGTATTAGTGTATTTATTAGATGTTGCCTTGGGATGAGACTATGGCTCTTGGAGACAATAAACAGTTCAGCTCTCATTTCCTGTCACGGACTAGCACCATGTGATTGATGGAAAAAGTGAATGCATCAGCAGATCTGTTTTATGTAAAATCTGGTTATTGTATTCTTAACTTACTCTAGTCGTTCCTAAAGAGTGATGTCCACATTGAGGCAGAAGCTCATGTTAATTTGGTGGTGAGATTATTACTAATATTATTAATTGTGTCTAAATAGTATTTGGCATAATAGCCTGAAACTGTGAGTTGTGTGGATTATTAGAATGCTACCATGTCTGGCAAAGAAAATATTCTTTAATAGCTATAACTGTGGTCAGAATGGGCCAGTGTACACTCGGATGCCATCCTGACTTCCCTAAGGTAAACCACCACTTTCCATGGAGAGAATGAGTTGGAGCTGAGCCTGTTTCTCCAGGCTTTTCATCCTCTTACTCCTTCCCCCTCACTAAAATAAAACACTCTATATAGCAGTGCAGTAGCAGGTCTCTCCATCAGCTTAATAACTGTGAGACTACTCATTCCTGACTACGCTAAGTGCAGAGCTGCTTCTTAGAGCAACTTGATGTTATTGGCATATCACTGAAAAATGTGCCCCAGAAAAGAAAATGCCTTGCTGAAGTTGTCTTGGGAGACTAGTATTAAGAAGAGAAGGTTTCCTAAAGCCATGGGCTAATACTTTGTTTAGCTGTATTAGATCTTCAAACTGATATTTGCCTTTCCTATCTCTCCCCACTTATTCTAATTCTTTTTTTTTTTTTTTTTTTCCAACTCAGCCTGTAACCTCAGCCTGTCTTGGACATTCCTTTTTCACTTCCTCTTCCGTGTCTGCTCTTTCTTGCCTTGTTCATCTATGTCCACATCTCTGCTCTCTGAAAAACAGCAGAATTTCTTCTGTCTCTTAGAGCAAAGTTATACCGTAAGAGATTTCTGCTCCAGTACCACCAAAGCTAGACATGAGTCTGCCTTTTCTCTCTTCCTCATAGGCATAAAATATCCAATACAGAAATGGGGAAAAGAATAAAAGTTTAACTCTTCCTTGAATAATGCTAAAACTGCCTGGCATCGCCTGGCATTGTCCCTGTCCATTCAGGAAGGGTGACAAAGCGAGTATTATATGGAACATTTTATCATATTTCTGTAATTATATACAGCCTCAGGGTCATCATTCAGGAGATAGGATGGAGGGAGATCCACACTGTTTTCAGTCTTGTATTGAACCCTTACGTCACTGGGAATAAGGAGTTTCCTTTCTTTTTGGTCTTTTTTCCACGACTATCTTTACTTGTGCTTCTCACCTATTAAGACTCTGTAGGGCAGGGTATATCTTCCACTTTTAGAGTCTCAATATTATTTGGATTTTTAGACACTTCCAAAATTTTCAAAGTTTACTTAATTGTGTAATCAACTGCATTTCTAGGATCATAAATTTCTCTGTTGTCTTAGCCACAAAAGATAGTCTTGTATTTCTCATGTGCTGTTCATTTTAGAGGAAATAGATTCCCTTTTGTATATATCATATTTGTTTAATGGAATTAACTGTCCTCCTTACCGGAATTATTTTGATGATTTAATCCCTATGGAATTTGATAGGAAATGTAATCTTGTTCTTGTATGTAGCACTTTAGTTATGATCTTCACAGCTGTGAACTGGGTTTCCCTTAAGCCTGTCTTACTTGCCCTGTCTCTGCTAATACGAATTTGGCCAAGTGTGGTTTATAGTTAGATTTCACGCTCATTACAGTGTGACATGAACTGGTAGCCTGTTGAAACGGGCATTCAGAGGCTTAAGAGACAGGAAGGCTTGCTAGTGTGTTCAAAAAATAAACACTGCAAGGAAGTTTCTTCATTCGATGGAGCTGGGAACTGTGAACCCTGGGAATTTGAGAATTGTCTATGTATGTATCTGAGCACTTAGAGAGAAGGTGTGAGATTTCAGCCTTAAGTCATACCTGTCAAGGGTTAATAGGAGTTGAAGCTGGGCTACTTCCTTTGCAGCAGTATCCTTTTACATACATGCTTTTAAAAACCTGCTAACCAAATACAATCTGGCCCTTGCTTAAAACCCCATTCTCACTTTCCTAAGGTTTAACTAGGGCTGTCTGTCCAAATCTGCTCACGTAACGTTTGACATCACATGGGAGAATCATAACTACCAGTGGAAATGCCACAGCTTTATCCTAAGAGCAGTGTCTTCCAAGAGTTGATATCCCACATGACACCTGAGCTGAGAGCTCAGATTTATACCTGCTTGGAGACATTCCTTTGCAACTTCAGTTTCCCTTAGATTTGGTATTTGTATACAATTGTGACCAATATTTTATAAAAAATATTTTAAAAAAATATTTTCTTGTGTTTTCCTGAATTTGCTTTTATTATGTATGTTGCTCTGCTTATTAATTTTTAATGAGGACATCTGATTGCTTACATGATTGACACAATGAAAGGAAAACTCAGAACAGAAATGCAGAAGCACAAACAAGTTGCTTAAATAAAGTAGATTGTAAAATGAATTAAGAATTGCATTTTTTGTGAATTTTCATTTAGGAAGAGATGTTGCAGAATGGGGATGTAGATTTGTCTGTTACAGCCTTCTGCTATGACTGAATTGACTAGAGGCAACTATTCTCTTTTAAATGGGATCCATGAATGAGTGTCATGGGTGTTGAGAAGAGCTGTTGGCCAGAAGAAGATTGGGTTGTAAAAGTAAGAGTTCTGCAGGTTACCAGATGTGTGTGAGTTCACCCTCACTTTAAAAGTTTGAGATATGATAATCCTTTTTCTGTGACAAGTATGAATGACTGCTCGAATCAGCTTGAGGGATGTATGTAAAAATCAAGCTGGCTGTTTGTTTTTACAGTGAATGCTGAATGGTGGGCTAGCCTCTGAACTCTGCTATCTTACTGCAAGTCCAGGGTGCAACAGAAAATGTGTAGTGCCTGAGTGTATATCTAACCAAACGGGTGAGAGTTGTTTTTGCTGTTTTGCTTTAATTAAAGATTTTTCTTCCTAAATTATATAACAATTTTTCAGTCATCTTGTTAGTTCAAGAAAATTGCTCAATGTTTGTAAAACAGCGAGGGATAATTTGACTCCTGCCTTTCATTTATCCACAGCAGATGCTGCTAACTATACTGTGCTTCCCAAAGAAGTCGTTTACCTTGAAGATGAGAAGTGGAAAACATATTGTTTAAATAGCTGACTTGATTGCTCAGAAATGAGGCTGACCAAAATGAGCTGATGACTTGTACCTTAGGACTAAGCTATTAAACAAAAATAAACAGACGATAATATCAGCAAAAGCTGTCTGGGAGAATCAGACCTTGTTGCAATGGGGATGTTAGGAGTATTTTTTTAAGCATGTTGAGTTAAGCAGTAATGAAAATAATGCTGTGATTTGCCTGCAAAGCTACCATTAGAGGTCAGGAATGAAAGTAAATGGGAAAAACAGCAGAGTGCCAAAAAAAAACAGAGGGTACTGGAGACATGAACGTTGTCTATAACAATGGGTAATAAAGACAAATGTGCTGCATGTGACACAAACCAGAAAATGATTCTGGATTCATTAATGACTTGAGCTATTAAGAACTTCGTAAATTTTAACTAAGCTGGAAAAGTTTCAATTGCTCAACTTGGTAAAGCTGGGGTTAAAACCTGTGGTACATACTCGGATACATTGTCATAGTTGTCTTTACTCTAAGACTTCCAGCTTCTATAAATAGGAAGTTCTTTACTGATTTGGTAATAGTTTTGCTTTCTTATTTAAATAAAAGGACATAGGAAAACTTCTAGATTTTATACTACTTGCATGCAGAATCTGCATTGAGTTTATGGTTAACCTTTGTTAAGCACCCCTTGTCACAACTGCTGAGGCACTGTGCAAGTACTCTGTACTTCTTGTCATGTCTTGAGCTCAGTTCATCTTGGCTAACTTTAGATGTCTGCAAGGTAAATGTTGACATCTGAGCTCGTCACGCTGTCTCCTTTCATCAGTGGAAAGAAACAGAAACTTAAGTGAGGTCAATTT
>NW_010324531.1:0-17990 GCF_000700745.2 Antrostomus carolinensis | reverse complement strand
AATGTCTGTTTTGCTGTTTGTGTTATGCAGAGCAGAATGAGACCTCGTCTCTGTCGGGCTTCTCTGGGTGGAACTGTTATATATAGACCGTGGGTGAGAATTTTCTTATAGCATTGAGAACGTTGTTATTTTTGAATATATAGGAGGAGGTAAGTGAGGTAGGATTAGCTGCTCAGTGTCTAGCTGCTTTGAAATTTTACAGTTAGTTGTGCTATTTTAACCAGAGGAGATGTATCAGGTTTCCATGGATAGACTCATGTCCACTGTGTGTGCTAGAAGTCACTGCTGTGTCCAAAACTGTCACCCTCTCTCAGGGAAAACAAAACCCTACCATGTTCAGTGGCTGAGAAGGAAGAAACTTACCAAAAGAAATACTGTAATAAAAACCTGGGACAGGATATGTGTATGTGTATGTGTACGTATAAAAGGAGAAGAGCAGATGACAGAAAAAGGAGAAAGGAAAGCTGCCAACTGTCCTTTTTTTATTCATTGCTGCTTTAAGAAAGGCCATTAAGCTGGAGAGCAAATTGGGATGTCAGCAGTGACACACAAGCATTAATCTCATGTATCTGAAAAGGGGTAGATTTAGGAACCGTGTACTGCGAAGATTGGCCTCTGTGGCACTTTGTTAAGTGTGGGTGTTTAAGGGGGAGTGTGTTTGTGTGTGCATGTGTCAGAGAGAGAGAAAACAGAGGCCCAAGGACTTATCTTCGCAGAACCAGAACATGACACCGACTATCAACAGTGGGTGCATCTCCTCTACAGATAGAGGGGTTTTGCCCATTGATCATCTTGTTCTCTGTGTCTGCAGTGTTTGCCTGTGTGTCACAGAACTGGATAAGCACTCACGGTGCTTCTCAGCCTTGTGATAGGACTATGACTTGTCCCATATCTCTTTGTATCTGCTTCTTACATTGAACAGGCTGAGAAAATCGTTGCTTTTTCCCCAGCAGCACAGGTCAAAGTAACAGCTCCATTATGTTAGAGGTGAGATGTGTGCCATCTAGCAAGAAGAAGGAAGAAGTGTGTGTGTGAATAACTTGGACAACTTTAAGCTGTACAATTTTTTCCATAACAGTTCAAAATATTGAACATCTTTTTCACCACGTGTATAACTAGGATAAGTAATAACCCTGTCTCTCTGCTTTTAAAGGATTATTGGCCAATCGTTACACAGTAGGTGCGGTTATAAGAAGTCCTGGTTTCTTTGATCAGTGCTCTTGAGCTCTAACTTGTGTGGCATGCTTTATCTGTCTTGAAAATACCTTTAAACTTTTTCAACCCCCATACCATCCTGTCACCTGCCATTACAGCTCACTACCACAGCTAGTTGTCACACTTACTTTACAGGGTTCTGTTAATGTCTGCAAAGCAGTTTGCACTTACTTTCAGTCATGGATTTCAGCGTTTTCTTATTATCTTCCCAATGGCATGGTATTTAGGGACAAGATTTTGGCTGCTGAATAACTTTTCACTTGAGACCGAGTAATACCAGTGCTTGAGACTTGCTTGAACTAAAGATGATGTCCACTCCTTGCAGGAAGGAAGAAGCCTTGCTTGTACTTAGTGGCATAGATAAGGGGAGGGGAAAAAAAATTCCTTCCCTGAATACTTGTGCTTGAAGTAGGAGGAGCTCCTATCACTCGGATCTTGAGCTGCTTTATTGTAGCCTGGTCTTCCTCTTTGATGCCTTTTTTTCCTTTAGAGCCCTGTAGTTAATTAACTCACTTGATTAAAAGCAGAATGTCCAAACTCAAGGGTCACCACACTTGGGAAGTTTAGATGTCCTGTTTAAAAATAGGCATCAACACCTGATATGCCTTTTGAAGACAGCAGGAGCCAGTCCTGCGTGAGCTGGCTAAATATAGCAGCAGCCCCACCACTTGCTGGAGAGATTAATAAAGGGAAGAAATTCCATTTGGGCAGGTAGGGTATAGTGGATCCAGATCTCCCAGGTGTGCTGTCTGGTGGCATGGACTCTTAGTAAGAGGAGAATTGCCTTGAATTTTGTTTTTTCAGCAGTATAGAGAAACTTGCTCTGTCAGATGTTGTCAGGTTGTGAACAAGAAGGATTTTATGTACCTTTTACTCAGTTACTATTGAACAGAGCAGAAATAATTGAAAATTGCTTTTTTGCTGCACAGCTACTTGCAGAGATCAGATCTGTGTGTAACCTTCACTTAGCACAATAATGAGAAAGATTAAATGATCCTGATTGCACAGTGGACCCGGACTCCATGTTTCAGCTGTTCTTCACTTTAGTTTTATATTTACTACCATTCCATGCAGACTTACTTTTTGTCTCATTTGTATTACTGTAAATTATTGGCATCAGCTAAAAGGGACGAGGAATGTGAAGTTAAAGGAGCTGGGCTGGTGAATTACTTAAAATTGTGAAATTAAACTTTAGTTTATTTCTTATGTTCTTCAGTTTAGGCATGTGTTTTAAGTCTGTGAGATTTGGCAGGTTGGAAGGTTTTGATGTGTGTTGACTTCTGTACATAAACACAAGCCACCAACTGTCCAAAAAAGGAGAAGCTAATCCACTGAAAAGGCTAGGATCTGAAATGAGAAATGGAAACAGTGGGTAAGAGGAGAAAGGGGAGAGACTGTTCCTGCATCTTTAATTGGGCTAAATTCTGAAGGCTGACAACTCGCTTTTGAAGTGCTTTTACTCCACACACTTACACTGAGTAATCCACCCTCCAAAATAAAGTCCAGAAAGTTTTGCTGGCATTAGCCAAAAAAGATTTTTAACTGAAGGGGCTGATGAGGAGTCACTTGCACACAGGACAGCCAGGAGCCTGGTCAACACTCACAGGCTCATTTAAGTGGTAGTTCAGTGCTCAGTGCGAGAGAGTTCCAGCTCATCGCTAGGGCATGCAGGCATGGCTGCAGTGTAAATAATTATTGTTACTGGCCTGTCATGTGTCAAGAGTAAATAGACATGGAAGCTAAAATGCCATATTAAGTGAAGTTTGAAAAAGAGGCAGCAAGGGAGAGTTGTGTGGCCAGTACTGCATGGGGGAGCACATAAAGGCTGTCAATCTCATGTACTTTTAGGGGTCTTCCTTTTGTGTGATATGTTTATGTAGAAGTTAATACTCTCTCTATAAAAATCTACTTGTGTTTGAACCTTGTGGACCCTTTTATTGAAGTTTTAGTGTTGGGAAGCTGAAGAGAGGAAAACTCCCTTTCTTTTCAGAGGATATGAAGTATTGAGTATCCAGAAGATGCTACCATCTCCTATTTTTTCCTTTGTGGTTACGTCCTTTTCCCTTTTGTGGAAGAGGGATAAATGTTTTAAGCACTAAGCATGTTATATTAATGTGTGTTAAGAAAATAACTTTGCAAATTTCAGGTTGGCCTGGGTGGTGGTTGTTACTCTCCAAAGACATTGACAATATTTCTAATAATGGCTTCATTTTTACACAGGTATTGTTTAAAACAACAAAACCCCCCCAGGCTTTTGAGTTCCTTCAAAAGTGTATTGTCCTTCTGCCTGTATTGCCCTTAAAAGTAGTCACCCAACTCTGAAGTCTCATGAAATTGCAGGAAGTCAATTTTTCAATGACATCTGGTCTTAAGAAGATATTTTCTATTGTCTGTGCTCCTAAAAACAGTATTTCCCTTTCTGAACTATTGAGCTGCTTTTGTTTCTGCTGAAAAACTTGGCTAAACCAGATGTAAGAGAAAGATTAAGATGAAAGAAGGTTGAGAGAGAAGGAAAGTATTTAGGGGCATCACTAGTTTTAAGAGTGTTGTACAAAGATACTGTCATATGAGTCTTTGTGTAGTCCATGCTCCTGTGTAATTTCTAAATGTGTATATCTCATGGGTTTACAGAAAGGAATCTATTATGACTTCATTTAACAGGAGTTCTTTCTTTTCTTGGAGCTTTTCCCAACTTTTCTTTGGGTCCCAAAGAAGGTGGATAGAAACTTTTGGAAATTTGCAGCATTCCCCTATGCTGGCTGTGGAACAAATAGGTAAATCCTGATAGACCAAGACAAATTACATGCACTTGCCTGTCTATAAGAGACAGTAATATACTGGAAAAATGTTTTCTTTGCCAGCACCTTTCCCACATTGATTCATCTCGTTCCAGCAGCTTAATCATGGCCATTTGAATGTGCCACTGCAGATATTAATTCAGTTTGACACATCCATTTTCCATACACTTGGGAAGGAAATCTCTTTCTTCTGGTTCCCTACTTTAAGACACAAAGCAAAACAAAAAACAAAGGAATGTTACGTGATTGGTACCAGCACCAGTTGCTCTATTGGTTTGTAAGTTCTTGTTCTTTTTGAAATAAACTTTAGTGGCAAGAGAGGCCTTTAGACAACGTGGAGGGATATAAAGAGTGTGCTTTGTTTATAGTGAGCAAAAATAATTGAGCTTTTCTGTTGCTGCCTGAAAGCCATGTCTCCTGTTTCTGGGACCTGTTTACTGTGTATGGTACAGAGCCTGCAGCCTTTCTGCAGCAGAGCGGGACTCCCCTAGCCTTTCTGCTGTTTCCTTTTTTATGGTTGGGCTTCTGAACAGCACTGGTATGCCCCAAACACCTGCCAGATTTGCATATCATTCTTGCTTGGCTTGAGCATCCACTGCAAAGTTGGCACATGAACTGTGGAGAAGCAGGGCTAGTGTTTTGATTGTACGCCAGAGCCTGATACTGAAACAGGCAGTGGGAAGGAATCCAGTAATTGTTGGCCTCTGATCAATGAAAACTGTCGTTAGGCCAGTAAATCGTCGGTATGTGGGCTTAGTTCTATATATCATCTTTGGGCTGGTGTCACCCTGACTCCAGGACGAGAACATTATCAACATGTCATCAAGTCTGCCGGGAGCTTTTTATTACTTTTTCTCCCTTTGATTTATATCCATTCTCAAATTTCACACAGGTCAGGTTTGACAACACACTGGAGAGACGTTGAGGGGATTGTTTCTTTGGTGCAGAAATAGATTTGCCAGCCTTGTCTAGCAGGAAGCCCCTCTAGACCCCAAATTGCTGCTGGTAGAGCTCTGCCCTGGCAGAGCCTCCCTCCCTCGTTGCTAATTGCTGTGGCAGGAAGCAGAGCCTTCCATTATCTCCACTTGGACTGTTTGCTGCAGTTGTGGAGAGACAACACCTGATTAGCTTTGGCCTTGTCCACACACCAGAGCAGCAAATTAAAGTAGCAACTTTAGTTTAAATAAGTTGCTACTTTAGTTTGAATTGAATAGTGAAGACTTCATTGTGGGCATAAGGGTTCTGGCTACTTTAGTGTATGGCTTAAAATGATTCTGAGTCAGTAAAGCCAAATAAGAATAAACTGCACGAACAAAATGTCCACACAGGTTTTTGCACTCTAACTCAGTTTCAAACCAAGCCTCCTGTTAAATCCAGCAGAGCTTTCTTTTGCAGACGAGCCTGTGTCCCCTGTAGTGCTGTGGGAGTAATGCCGAAGCAGCCCCTCTGAGCAGAGCAAATGTACCAGCTCTGGCAAAATCCTCTCCTGTTGCCATTGGGAAATGTAGGTCTGTACTGGCTACAAAAGCTGCAGCTTCTGTGGCTTTGCTCATATTTTTCTAAACAGGTAAATGGATGGTCATTGCTATGTATGGATGTGGGATAACATCATCTCTTCTTTGGGGTCATTTATTGCAAAAAAAAAAAAAAAAAAGGACTTTTTCTGCAATAATGCCTGCAAAAGGCAGATACATTGTTAAAGAAGTAGCAGAATAATCGTAATAGACAAAGACCTAAACCCCCTTGAAAGGAAATCATGAATGTTTTCAGTATAAAATACTGGCCTTCTCTCTGAGCTCATGTTGGGGAACTAGGTCATATTTCTTCAGTAACTTTTTCCTTTATTCCTATCTCCTGTATTTTCAAAGTGAAGTGGGGTTATTAGTTACTGCTCATGAGAATGATTAATGTTTAAAAGTACGTGGTGTATGCAGTTAAAGCCTATTGTAGTGTAAACATTTGAATTCAGCTCTTTTTTGCATGCAACTAACAACTAAAATCTGGAAAAGATCATAGCTGAAAAGAACTTGGCCACGAAATATGGATGTTGCCTGTTGGATTACAAAAGTAAGCCTGCACGTTCAGAGTTAAGGCTGAATGCACAAGTGGCTGCCCTATACCAAGGGATTATATGCTGCTGCCTTCTACATATAGGTACAGTCAGTCCAGATATGGTTATGAGTCCAGGCCCTGATTTTTCCCACATTTAGCTGAACTTGAAACGTTCATTTTAAAATAGCATTTTGTGGATTCCTTCCTTGTATGTAAGATAGCTTTATTTAAAGGCAAATTTAGATAAAAAGTTGCTGGTTAAGGTGAATGGTTGGCTTTTTACAGGCTGAGTGGCTCTTTTGGAGCCCTTTTATTCTAATGTGTAAATGGTCATGAAGGGACACTGTTTAAATCTGATTATGGCCCCATTTCAGCAAAGCACTTAGTGTGTGCTGAAGTATGCGGGAAGTCAGGGAGATTACTTGGATGCTTAGAGTTAAGCAAGTGCAGTACTGAATTGGGGTGTCCATGAGCACAAGATTAGTTGCTGCACAAGTACAGACCTTATTACTCAAAGTTAAATATTTTGAATTCTTTTTTAATCTTCTTAATGGGAAAGTGAGTAGGCTGCCTTGAAACTCTTTCTTGCCAAATTCCATTTCTTAAATCAAAGCTCACATTAGAGTTACATGACCACAAAAAGCATTATAAACTAATAAACCTCTGCCTTTGTTTACAGTTGTGTAAATTGGAAAACAGACAAACCAGTTTAAGATTTCTTTGTTCTTAGTTTTCCTTTTCTTTTTCTTCTAGCATTTACTTTCAGGCTTGGGCCTTTGAACTATGTTCTTTCCTTGGCTACACTGTGCTCTTCCCTAGCTGGAGCAGGCAAGGGGGGCTTGTGACAGCTGCCTGTACGAACTACACAGCTAGCCTTGTTACCTCTGTGTGCACAGACTCTCTTCAAAGGAGCTACTGTTTTCTGTCAGTACAGTTTAGTATGTCCAGAGTGACGTACCTGCCTGACCCAGTCTGTTATCAGAAGGCTTAGATGCAGCCCTGATCATAGAGGGCCACACGACTGCTTCTGAATGTCACACTGTGGTGACTTGCTCTGCGTATAGTTAGGAAACTTGTGTTCTCCCCAGTTCCCCTCCTGCTTCGGTGAGAAGAGCAAAACACACATTGTAAGTGGAAAGCTAAGGCTCTGTGTGCAAGGGCATAACAAAAATAAATACAGTGATAATATATAACGGGGAAAAAAAAACCCCAACAGAGATCTCTAAACAAGCTTTTGTCTGTTATCTCCAGCAAGCTTATAAGAGAATTCACAGCATGAATTTGTGTGTGTGTGATCATTGGCTTGAGCATGTAGGCTTTAAAGTCTGGTACAAATTGTATTTGTTAGTATTGCCTCTTGTCCTAAATTCTATTCAGAAAGTGAGATCTTGAAGTTATGATAGTTTCCTGTTCCATTTATTTATTTATTTTTAAATCTTTTAAGTTTGTTACTCCTACATGGAAAAGACACCAAAGCAGACAAGAAGGAGCTCTGCCCATCAAAACACGCCTATGGAAATATCCCTAGCTAAAATAAACAGAGCTTTATTGGGCACATTTAGGATTCAGTCAGGATGCAAAGGAGTACCCAACCCATAACAAGATCAGCAGCTTCCAAATTTGCTTTGTAAGCATTGTGTAAGAGATTCACAAAATTAAGCTGTTAACAGGGATTCTGCTACCACATGACAATTGGCAAATATTGGCTGTGCATATTTATTTGCCATAAAACCAGAGAAACTTGAAATAAAATGGTCTGTTAATAGTACAACGTGAACAGATGGAGAATAACTCAAGACTCCAGTGCAAAATCCATATGTTCCCAGCTTATGTGAAACACCTCAGTCCATCCTAGGGCAGAGACTACCAATTCGTGAACTGGTGTGCTAAAACTATCACAGACACTGTTTTATGATCTAAGCCAGGTTGTGTTCATGTTTCCTGAAGTCAGAAGCTTGTCACCTGTTAACACTCTCCTCCTAGGCTTCCTTCTAGTATTTGAGTTTGCAATGTTCATCAATTCAGAAGGACCAGAAAGCCTTGTTTTTGTTTCAGTCTTTCTGATTACTCCCTTTTCACTGCATATTCCAGTATATACCTTAGCCTAGTTTCTACCATCACTTTTAAATCGTGCCTTTATTACCATTCAGCTTTCTTGTCCCACTTGAAGTTTATTTTTAATGAGGCTAATTAACATTAGTATTAATGTGATACATTTCATGTGCTGTTACTGTTACAGATACCTTGTGTCTTTTTTCATTGTTTTTAAGCATGCATTTTAGACACTTGATCCCGCAAACTATAAACTTTACTGGTTTAAGTAGTCACATTGGTTTCGAAAGAACTCTTCATTTGAGTAAGCTTTAGCGTTTGTGCAAAGGTTTTCATGACTTTAATTTTTTCTATGCATCTGTTTTCCAGTCTTCTGGTGTTGCTCAGCCTGGTCTCTAACTTCTCCCAACTTCAATGTCTTTTGTGGTTTGTTTTGTTGTTGTTGTTGTTTGTTTGTTTTTAAATTATATATATGTATGTATGTGTGTGCATATATATTTTAAAAACTTCCCCTAGATTTCTTACTTTATCATCTTCTGTCACTGTCACCATCCTGATTCTGTGTGAAATAGATTTGCTCCTTCAAAAGAGGTCTGTTGGTGGTTTCCAGCAATAACTGTAAGGTAATTGTTAAAGCAAATAAAGGCAGATTGACAGCAGGTTTTTTGGGATGAAAGACAATTGTAGTCTAAAGTGAGACCTGCAAGGCATGACATATGGTCTAAGATGTTAATCTACAGATGGCCTGTGCTATAGAATGGAAATAAGGTCTCTTTCAATTAAAATCAATGGTAAAACTTCAGTTTACTTAAATGGGAGAAGTAGCAAATACACAATGTGTATTTTGTATAATTACACACATCAGAGTAGAGTGACTCAGACGTTCAAGCTTCTGTTTTAACCTTTTGAGGAAGGTATGTATTTTCCAGTGCAGGATATATGTGGGTTAGCATGATAAGATTATTGGTGGCTCATCTGGAAGAGTGTGGAGGTGAGCAGCGAGGTTCCAAGTTATGCTGCTCCTTTTCCTAAGTCCCCAAATATCTTCTTGCTCCACTCAGTCATTCCTCTTTTCCTCTTTCTCCCTCTCATGAATGCCACTTTTATAAGAGGAAGAGGAAGGCAGGCTGTTATCCAAAGCAGGTGAATAGAGCAAAGTCTGCAAAAACTCTCAGGTTGGTCATGGAGGAGAACACCAGCTTTGACAGACAGTCCAGGTATTGTTGTCTGGTTTTTTAGGACCTGAAAGTGGAATATATGTAATAATTGAAGCAATTGGTGAGAAGCTGTGTTGGAGCTGTGCCTACCTTGTTTCAGTTACATCTGTTAGCTCTGGAATAGTTCTTCACACTTTGTATAACCCTGTGCCCACAAACTGAATTGCACAACGGAAGACTTGATTGAAATTAGTAAAGAGATAAGAAATCTTTCAAGCAATCTCAGCTTTATCAGTCTGTGTGGGGAGAGTTGACCAACCATTGTTCTGCTTTTCCCATATAACTCTAAAGATAATGCATGTGCAGTATTGAATCTTACCTTCTGTGTCCCTCTAAATCAAATCTGTATTTAGTTCAAAATGCCAGTGTATCTTTAATTAGAGAGCAATAACCTTTCAATAACCTTTGTTGGGATTTATGAATGAATTTCTCTCTTATGGCAATACTTTGTTTAGCTATTGTACATGGTTACAGCCCTGGGCCGGGTCCACTGCTAACACTAGTGGCTGGGACAGCTGGAGTAAATCCTAATCGCATCAGTAGGAAGGACTGATCAAAGTTTCAGGTCATTTGCAGCCTTGTGCTTCCTTTTTATCAGGAATTTCTTCCTCTCTGCCTTCTTTTTTCTCTGTTTGCAATGTTCTTCTTTATGGTCAAAGAGGGACTGTAGCCTCCCAAGAGGTAAAGAAAAAAATAAACTCTTCGGTGACCAGCATGAGCAGACGAAGGTTTAGATAATGAGGTTCATTAAATATGGTGCAAATAGTAGTGCAAATGCCTTTGTCAGTCAAGTGGCCCTTTAGAAGACTTTGGAACCAGGATATTTCCTTTCATCATCAGGACTTTGTTGAGGTGCACTGTTGATTAGGAACACGAATGTCAGGCTGTCAGTGTGCTGAGTTGGGAAAGCATGTCTGAACAGACTCCCAGCAGGAAAATCGCTGAGCTACACTTAACAGGTGAAATAAGGTGGGAACTGAGAGAGAAAACCACTGTTAATAGAAGGCAGCTGACTGGGGAAGAATAGTAGCAAAAATCCTCATTATTATTATTTGTTTCATGATAGATGTCATCTTTTCTCACTGCATAGTAAGCACCTTCTGAGGAGAGACAGTGCACAGTAAACTGAAAGTTCACTTTTTGCACCTTCTCTGAGGCTCTGCAACAGTCACTCTTGCAGACACTTGGGTTGCTCTAAGAAAGCCTTTTTGCCAGGTGCTTTTCTTCATTGTATATTTAGCAGGTAGAGTGACTGTCCTTGCAGACAGTGAGTACTATGGATACTGCTGTGCTGTCTGGCTACTCACTAAACTTGCACAATGAAGAGTCCTGAACAATACCAGGCAGCAGGACTTAAGAGTCTTTTAAGGTCAAGTATGGTAATTTGAAAACAAAAACCCTGTTGTATGGCTTTGTGATTTTTCACCACATTTCAAAAAAGAATGACCCACTAGCTGTAATTATTTCTTGAAAGAAAAAACAGGTGGCTCAATTAACACAGGGTTATCAAAATGCACCCCTCAGTACTGAGTCAACATGGTGTGCTTGGTGTTGATGCAATTGCTCCTGGTTGTATTATGGTATACTTAAAGATTTTAAGGCTTATCTACCCCCTGCATAGCTAGCAGAGCAGAGGCTCCTGGTTCAGTACTCACCTGTACTGTCATTTGGAAGTATTGGCCTATGCCTGAAAACATTTCTGATCCCTGTAACGCAGTTAGAACCAAAATTTGTCCTTGCAGTTGAGTTAGAAATATGAGCTATTGCAGACCAGGCCACGGTCAAGTGTTGCTTATACGAAGATCCTTTTATGGGATCTTTAATACAGATGTCTTAATCTCTGCTTGCTGCTTCTGATTTCTTTGGTTGTGTTGGCCCCTATGTGCACTCCTGGCCTTGTCATTTATTAGATTTCTGAATAACAAAACCTCAAGTGCAGATAGCAATTTGAACCATGTGCCATGTGCTTGGCCATGTGCTTGGCAAGACAAGTTACTCTGATGTGCTTGGAGTGGAGGTGACTCTATAGTTTTTGTAAGATACTGAGAACATGAAGGCTGAAAAATCCTTCTTATTAAATCACCCTCCACTGTCTGTGACAAGCATGGCAGCTGAGGTGCTTTGCAATGGCTTCCTACATCTTCCCAGCATGTGTTCCTGATGACACTGAGCCAGGCAGAAGCACAGTAGACGGTAAAAGGCCTGGCTATCCCAGCGCTCACTTTGGCAGGTACGCTACGCTGTGATGTGACTGTGGTGCTGAGAGTTGTGGCAGTACTGGTAGGGTCAGCTGCTCCAAAGGATGAGGATTTATATAGCAGCTTGGTTTTGGAGCAACATAATGGTGTTGGCTTTGTGCATATTTATTGGAACAGCTTCTTCAAGTGGTTCCTAGACCTTATTTTAGTGATTTTTAAATAAAAGTTTTCCTTTTAAGAAAGGCTGTTACTGGTTCTCTTGAGTGCACCTATTTGCAGAAATGGTTTTCATTCTCATCTGCTTCCCCCTGCCCTTTTTTTATTTTGTGATTTGTTTCTTTGGAGTTTTATTTATTTGTTTGTGCTGAGACCTTTTTTTCCTTCGCAATGTGATTGATCCTCCTTCTTTCAAATCTGCATTGGCTGGCTGCATATGGAACCCTGCCTGGCTTTAGCTGAGACAAAATCGACTGCACACAATTTCCCTCTGACAGCTTGTACAAGAGCAAACATTTCCGAAGAGCTGAAAGTCTAGAAATTCAATCAGCGGAAAACCTACTGTGTGGAACAGCTTTGCTAGTGCTACAGCTCCCTGCTGGGCAAAAAAGCAATCCAGTTACAATAAATCCTTAAGAGTGGAGTCATTTGGGTAAAAGGAAAAACAAAAGCTGGTTTATACAAACTGATTGAAGTCAGACGTTTTGACTTCCCATTGAAAAAGGAGTCAAGGCCCAGGCTTGCTTGGTAATTTAAAGGGGAGATTGGCTCCTTTCATCTTTCTCTAGGGCAGGGTTCTTAATATTTTGCTTGTGGAAGAAATATAAAGAGAAAATAACTTAAGTTAAAATATCTACATTGATATTGATGCTATTGCTGACTATAAAATGAGTTGGTCCGGACTGCTCCGGCAAGAGGTGAAGGCACAATTGTGTTTCCACCCACTCTGATTTTGTTCCACGGCAGTTACAGAATTGCAAAACTAGAGTAAAACTGGGATCAAAAATCAAGGCTTGCTTGTCATGCCAGGACAGCTTGGGCATCTGTTCGTGCTATGTTGGTGGTGTGTCATGAGCTTATGAAGCTGTTGATGCGAGCTGGGCTGCCCAACAGACTCTGACTGAAGTTGAGACTCGTGCCTAGCGAGATAGGAGAGAGCTGTTCAGTTTGTGTTAATTTTCTTTCATTCTTTAAGTACAAGCAATTAAAAAATACCAGCATTAAAAACCATTTGACATTAAAATAACATTAACTGAGATGCCAGTTATGACTGTGATTAAATATTTCTCCTAGTTTATATTTGAAAAATTAAATGAAGGTAGCTTGGGGTAATAAAGTCTCCTTGTTATTTTCCTTTTTTTTTTTTAAATAATTATTTGCACCACTCCTCTTTGTGCACCTTTCATACTGGGGCGTATTAAATGGACCAACAGGCTTGAATAAAAAAATAAAGGAAACAATCTTCTGTAAAGTGAACAAAGTAAACTGACTGGAAATGCTGAGGTTTCCTTCCTCTTTTACTGCCTTTCAGCTGTTTGCATAAGACTACATTAAACTTTTCTGGGCAAATGTGAATTGTAAGATGCCGCTCTCCCTTTAATAGCTGCATGGGATCAGTTGAGCCTGCTGCTCTGCATATAATCTGCATTCAGCTGTCATCCCTCCTCCCTCCCCTCCCAAATGTGTCTGGTCCTCATGGAAAATATTAAAGATTGTATAAACATTGTAAAGGATTTCCACTGGCCATTCTGTTTAAATAAGAAATTATAAATAATAGCAAATGAGTACAAAACCTTGTCACAAGGATGGAGTTAAGTTGGTTTAAAAAACAAAGTAAGGCAGGATGGTAACTTGGTATGACTCTTAAAGCCCCAGTTTGTGTCACTTGGTAGTCACTAGCCCATGAGGAAGCCTTTGTGGATTTGTGATGAAACTGAAGTACCCTAAGTTTCTCCCACCCTCTGGGGAAAGAGAAAATGGCAGTTGATCCCAAGTGATGCCACTTTTGTCAAAGTGTTTTGTGCTAGTCATGGAGTTGTGTTTTCTATGCTACCTGTTTAAAGGGGGGCTGTGGCGTTCCATAGGGAGCACACTGAGGACTTGCCCTAGTACATGGAAATGGTGCTCTTAAAGCTTTTGACAACATTTGGTGTCCTTGGTTTGGTTGGCTTCTCACAGTGCTGGTTTTGGCCTCCCGTTTTGTGTGAAGTCTGACACCAAGGCCAGCTTTTGTCAGATACATGCACTGTATCTGAAATCATTCATAGCATCGTGCCTGGCATTCAGAGTTGATCTTGGAGCACCTTTGCACTTGTGAAACTTGGACCAAAAGATCCAGTTTGGTTGCCCAAGACCTGTGCACTCGTCTTTCTCTGGGCTCAGTCACTGCAAGATAGGAACAAGAGAGCTCGTCCAGACAGCAGTGCTTGGCGAGATCTTCTCTACTGCAAGCACCCGCGGGTGGCGAGAAATAAATCCCCACATACATTTTGGAGTGCATCCTCCTGGTCTAGGGGAGTGTTTGTGGGTCTTTGTAGCACTGGAAGGCACAGGCATTGGTCTCTGCTAGAGTATGCTGCAGAAGAGTAACAGATAACAGTAATACTTGTTAATGGAAATACTGGACGAGGTCCTACAAATATTAACTCACGTAGTGCTTCAGAAACTGAGGCTTGGCTTTGTCACCACAGATAAATTCCTTTGTTTCAGGCTAAGGAACTGCACATATATTCTGTGAGACTGGATTATGGTTTTTTATCAGTGTTTCTTGAGGAGAAACTTAGTATTTGGCAAAACTAATCTTTCTTTCTTGGAAGTTTCTGTTCTCCTTGCAGCGTCACAAACGTACATACACACACAATCAGAAAACCAAACGTTTTCCCTGAAATGGTGAAAACCAACCATAAAAGCCCTTCCAAGGTCTTTGGATGTCTCTGGGCATCATTCTACACAGTTCAGGAAACAAAACCATACCAACGGCCCAGTGTTCAGAGTTTTGCATGTTCAGAATGTCAGCTGCATCAAAATGAGGACAGATGGTCTTCTGAAAGATTTCTGTCTAGACCTTTAGTGTTCGGGGGGACACAGTTGAAGATACATTGATGCTAACTTGGACAGTTTAAAAAAAAAAAAAAGACTTTGGGGAAAAATGTAAAGAATTTTTATTGCGTTTAATTTGTCTGCTTGAGATTGGAAAGGAATTACGAGTTTCTGAGAACAATCAATACTGCTGGCCCCCTACTGCTGAGACCATTTGAAAGATACACTTGAAAGATTTTGTGCTCTGGCTTATCTGTAGGTTGGGTTTTTTCTTTGACAAATTCCAGCAGAAGTAACTTAGCCCGTTGAATGTAAATTTTCAATGTATAGAAACAGTTGAGAGTCCAACAAGGTCACTAAAAAGCTGGATGTATCACTTCCTCTGTAGTTAATGTTTGAGTATAGAAAGCAGAAACATGGTATAAAGTCAAGAGTGTTGCTATAGGTGCAGATTTCTACGTCTTCATTCAGGCAAAGAATTACCAGCTTTAGGAGGAACCTCAAATTGTAGACCTATTATTTTTTTAATGTAAAGCTTCAGTCATGGTGCTGCTGCTGTTGTGCTTCATCTTATGCTGGGGAAACTTCAGTTCTTGCTGCCAATAGCCACAGTAATAGTTACAAAGTTTTTGTTGGTGTTTGGTTTTCTTCCTTCTAATTATTATTTACTAATTTTTCATTATAGGGGACAAAGTATTTTGCTGTCACAAAATAGTCACAATAGGGCCCAGCTGAAACTAGAACCAGGCCATAGCGTTTATTTTATACCATGTGTTTGAGGATTCTCTTTTTCCTCACTCTGTTCTGGTATATATAAGACAGAAGGAGCATGTCATTAGCCCAGACTGGAATATGCTATTTGACAGTTGTTAAAATCATGGGCAAAACAGGCAGTGTACTCGGAAGGTGGTTCCTGGCCTGAGTGCTGCAGCCGGATAGCTCAGGACCTGCTGTTTGACAGAGACTGGAGTGTGGCCGCAGCGCAGCCACCACGGATGTGGGGCACAATGGTTCTGGTAGGGCTCCCACAAGGGCTTCCCCGCCTTTCCACACACTGGGTCGTCCTCTCAGTCTGGAAGCGTTGCGGTGTTTTGAGAAAACTTAGAGCCTGGATCTTACAGGTGTGCTGTTTGGAGAGTTTATTATTTACAGAATAGAATTTTAAATCTTCTGATTCCATGTGTTTAGCCCCAAGGGCTCCGTAACGTTTTCTACTTTTGTGTTGTCCCCGGTCTTCTCCTGACTGTTTACATCTTGGCCCTACTCTGCCACTGTGGAAATCTCCAAGTCCACAGACTAGATTTGAGTTACCTGAGCAGCTCTGTTGTCTGCTCTTCTGCTGAAGCTTCCTGCCACCCTGAAATGTGGTGGATGACCTCAGTAATACAGTATTTTAATTAGCCACAAGGCTTGAGGACACCTTCCTTGTTATTCCCTAAAGGAAATGATCCATCCTCAAACAGTGAGGCAGGAAAGATAATAAGGAATCACTTAATGAGGAACCACATTTTACCCTGAACAAATCTGATGGAACATTTTAGTTCTGATTTTCCTAAGCTGTTTACCACTGTGTTTGGGGGATAATTATTCTGGAAAGAAAATGTGCATGGGAGTAGCAGCAACTGAAGTGGGGAGGCTATTGAGCTGCTACAAGGAAAATGTTTATGCAGATCAAAGTGGATGCAAAGTGTGGTTCTTGGAAATGAGCAGCAGTGAAAAACTAGTAATTCTGCATATTGTGCTACAGTACTGTGGTTTGTATTTGAACTGTTCTGAAAAAGAGACCGTGTGTTGTTGCTGCTGCAGAAGTAGGGATGACTTTTGTCCCCTCCCATCCATCTAAACTCCTGAAAAAATCCCAAGCAGGAGAACACACCTGTTAATCTAAACCCCTTAAAACTCTTTACATTTTAGTTGTTAGATGAGAGATGCTTACAATTGTGCAGTGGGATAGATTCCCCCACCCCCCTCATTGTTACTTGTTTTATGTGAAATCTGCAGTTCACTAATAGGGACTTTAAACAGACTTTTGCACAATAACTGCAGTAATGGATTTTTAGGAGTTTGTGTATGAGAGGGAGAAGGAATTTAAAATCACTGTGATATTTTCATTTGTTTTGGTTTGATATCCGTCCCAATGGAGGGCAGAGCACCACCAAGAGAGGTGCTGCCAGGTGTGGCTTCCTACTGCTTTCTAATTCTGTGATCACAGAATACCCGATTCTGCAGTCCTTGCACAGACAAGTCTCCCACTGATTTCAATGGGAAATTTGCCTGCATCAGGGATAAAAGAGGGGCCCCAAGTTGTGTACAATGATGCAATCTGATCCTCCTGCTGTGGAAATTGATGTAATCGCATTCTCGCCCTCCCCCCTTTTCTCAGCTCTTCTCCTACCAACCCCTGGTGACTCCTGGGGGGCTTCTCACCAAACGGAAAGGAGGATGCAGCTGTGTGCCGAAGCAGCAGGGGAGGGGAGGAGACCTGCTGGACAAATTTATGAAGGGTTGCATCCTAGATGTAACCCTAGAAAACAGTTAAGAACACGGACCTGCCTGCTCTGAAAAATGCAATCACCTGCTTTTGCTAAAGAGCAAATGTTTCTTCTCTATAATGTGACATTCATGACTTGTCCTCCTGCATACGTTGTAAGGCTGAGTTAAAGCGCGCCGTGAACTGAGCAATCCCATCGCTGCCTGCATTCATTCCGTGCAGGGGGACTGGGTTAGGGTTTTTTAGGGCTCTCTGTATTGTTATTGTTGACAGTCTCTGCTTTTCAGCGGTGCTTTTGTGCCCTGGCACAGTGCAGGTTGCTCGGGAATGTCCAACCTCGAGAATGCTGCGCTTTGTTGCTGGGCGACCTCTCTGATGCTTCCCTCTGCTTTGCCATTTATATGGGGTTTGGTTTTATTTTTTTCCTTTGGGAATTCTAGGCTCAGCTGAATTTGTTCTGTGTTTTGCAGAAGAAAGAGCTTGTTAAAGAATTCCCCGATGACTTTGAAGTGAACTATTTATTTTCTCTCAAGGGTTATTCAGTGTAGCCATTTGCCCCCTCTCCTCTGTTTTTTCACCCCGGTGTTTCCTGAGCTACAAGCATTCTTGGAATATATTAGTTGTAATGAGTTATGTGGGCATCAAAAGTTTTCTTTGAAACTATATGGCATCAACATCTGTTAGCTCTTAGAGAACGGAGACGCAGACAAAGGGGCTGCTGGGGGGAGGGAGGAAAAAGATATTAAATTCTAGAGTATGAAGGCTCCGTCTCACAGACTCAGGGGGAGGGGAAGGGGAAATCTGCTCAGCCCCGCGGCTTTGATGTGGTCTCTGGCCCTGGCGTTCCTTTTATGGGAATGTGCGTGGCGGACGCTCCCGCACGGCCGCCTGCCCGGCCCGGCCCTGCCCGCCTTCTGCCCGGCCCTGCCCG
>NW_010324530.1:0-1878 GCF_000700745.2 Antrostomus carolinensis | reverse complement strand
GGGACAGTGGGGGTGAACTGGGACAGTGGGGATGGCAGAAGTCACTGTACTGGGACCCCAGGGGTCTCTGTGGGTGGGTGCACTGGATGGGGGCGGTGGCAGGGCTAAAAATTTTCAGCTATCAGGGTTAAAAATTGTTCAGCTCTCAGTGTGTTCTCTGATGTTCAAAGGTTTTAAGTGATTTGGGATAAAATATTTTAATTAAAAACAAAAGGTTTATTTAAATCAAGGCCTTTTGTCTTCTGCTGGTGCTAGAAAAACCTTCCCTATATTCTTGCAAAGTTGGGACAATCTCTGGAATATCTTGAAAGTTTCATTTTTTAGAGGAAAAGGTCATTATGAATACACCAAAAAGAAATCTTTTACAGAAATACTGTTCTCTGAAGATTTATTCTAATTATTTGCTTTAACTTCTCATTTTAAAAAAGTAAAGTTAAATATCTGCAATATAATTTCAACCTCGAGTTCAACAGCTATAGAATATTTTTTACTAAAAACCACAAACAAACTACGAACCCCAGCAGCCAAAAACTTTGGGTGACGCGTGTACTTGGTGATATAAAATCACCATCAAAAAAAAGACAATTCAAATTGACACTAATATTGAGGGGGGAAAAATATACAGAATGTGTTTTTAATGTTAAAAAATGATAAAGAATGTATTTTCAATGTTAAAAAATGATAAAGAATGTATTTTCGATGTTAAAAAATGATGAAGAATATATTTTCAATGTTAAAAAAATATAAAGAATGTATTTTCAATGTTAAGAAATTATAAAGAATGTATTTTCAGTGTTAAAAAATATAAAGAATGTATTTTCAATGTTAAGAAATTATAAAGAATGTATTTTCAATATTAAAAAATGACAAAGAATGTATTTTCAGTGTTAAAAAAATTATAAAGAATTTATTTTCAATGTTAAAAAATGATGAAGAATGTATTTTCAGTGTTAAAAATGATGAAGAATGTATTTTCAGCATTATAAATGGTTGCTGAACAAGGTGCTATAGCTGGAAAAGCTGATGTTGTTCTTCAGCGACACGAAGCTCTTGGGAATTTCTTGAATTGGCTTTAAAATCCTCTTTTTTTAGACAAGTAGATACATATTTATGTCACACTGGGACAAGCCAGCACCCCCTCAGCCCCCTGTGCCCCCTCCCACCTAAGGCCGGGGGGGGGGATCCCCACCGTGCCCCCCACACAAGGCTGGCGGGACCTTCCCCTGTGTCCCCCACAGGGCTGGGGGGTGGGTCCCCCCCCAGATGCCCACGGGAGTCCCCTCGTGTCCTCACCGCTGTCACAGCTCCGGGGGGATGCGGGGGGGGACCCAGCGGAGTGTACCGCCCCACCCCCAGCATCCTTGGGCCTAGGGTGCCATCTAGTGGCCTTTCGGGGAATGACACACCCTCTTTGGGTGCTCACACCCCTCCTTGGGTGCAAACACCCTTTTTGGGGTGCCAATACGCCTTAAATACCTTTTTTTGGGTGCAAAGACCTTCCTTTGGGTACAAACACCCTTCTTTAGGTGAAAACATCCTCCTTTGGGTGTAAATACCTTTCTTTGGCTGCATACACCCTTTTTGGGGTGCAAATACCCCTTCTTTTGGTGCAAACATCTCTCCTTTGGGTGCAAACACTTTTCTTTAGGTGCAAATAGCCTCCTTTGGGTGTAAACACCCTTCTTCGGGTGCAAACGTTCCTCTTTTGGGTGTGAACACCCCTCTTTGGGTGCAAACACCCTCCTTTGGGTGTAAATACCCTTCTTCGGGTGTAAACACTCCTCTTTGGGTGCATACACGCCCCTTTGGGTGCAAATATCCCCTCTTTGGGTGCAAACATCTTTCCTGGGGTGCAAACACCCTCCCTGGGGTACTGCC
>NW_010324529.1:14983-80703 GCF_000700745.2 Antrostomus carolinensis | reverse complement strand
CCCCAACATTCTGTGATTCTGTGAAAAGCAGTTTGCATTTTTTTCCATTGCACAGTCTCCAAGAGCCTCCTCCTCCACAGCCTGGCCAGTCTTAAGATATCAGGGAGCAGACAGGACTGTGCTGCATTCCTGACCACAAGCTGCTGAGAGATGCTTCCTGCAGACTCAGTAGCCTGATTTCCATGCCATGTTGCCTTGTTTGTTCTTGTAGTAGTAGGTAAATGAATTCTCACTCCTCTATGAAAGAAAATATAAAGAAAGGAGGATATGGGAGACCCTCTGCAAATGGACTCTAGCCCAAGGAGCCTCACACATGAGATGATAACGAGCAGGAAGGTGTCTCCCCAACTCCCCAAGCTGGACACCCCTTTGGGGTTTCAGATGCCAAACAAATGCAACCTGGTGCTCCAGGGAAGTGATCGGCATGCCAGGGACTCAGATCTCATGCTCAGCTCTGAGAAAATGAGTGTTTTCAGGGCAAAGGCCGAGGGTTTTGGTGGGGTCTATATTGCAGTTCCAGTGTCAGAGAGTGTGGAACAAGGCTGAAAAGGGTCTGTGCAGGAGAGGCAGTGCAGTCAGGAGGTACTTTGTACAAAAATGGGGTGAAACAGAGGGAATGTTTCACCATCGGACATTTTCTAAAGAAAACTTCCAGATTAAAACCAAAATACCATAATATTGTCAAAAAAAGGGGTACTGCCCTTAGACATGAATCTCATAAAGGATGGGAAAATGCACCTTTCAAAGGAGCTTTTCAGTGCAAAGCCTTCACCCAGCCTGTGCTCACACCCCATGGTTCCCCCGTGGGAGCATGCCTTTGTGGGGGGTATTTATCCAGCTGGGACTCAGATCCTAAACCTTTATGCCCAGACCAAGTGGTTTTGGGTGACTGAAAATTTATTCCATGCAGGGTATAGATGCCCTCAAAAAGAAGAAGAAAAAAAAATGCTTTGGGCATGGTCTCCAGTGCAATGTTCTGCTGTTTGGTTGTGTCAAAGGGACTTGGTCCAGGCATTAAGAAAAGGGAGCTGGGAGGGCGTTGAACAGAGGATGAGAAGCACAGAGGAATTACAGAAGGTAAATGAATCTTCCCGTTTCTCTCCAAATGAGTTATTAATCATATCTCATTTACATATTCATTAACCATAATACACATCATATTTTTATTAATGTGGCAAAGAAACAATTAGAGGTGAAAAATGGGTTGTCTGTTTATTTTATACATGGATCTTGTTCCTCATTTGCATGATTTAAAAAATGATATTTCTTCTTGCCACACAAAAAAGAAACTATCTGCTCAGGACATGTTCCAGCCCAAGACTGTGGTTGGATGAACAACTGGGAAACAAGAAGTTGCATGCACCCACCAGCAACTGGTATTGGGGGATTTTGGTTTTTGCCAGCAACAGGTTATACTAAGTCAATCCTGGGCTGGGACAAGGGAGAAAAGACTGGTTCAGTCTGATGGTCCCTGGCTACCTCCTAGTCATAGAGTTTTAGAACGTGCTTTGTGAAGGTACTACAAATCAACAGAGAAGTCCTCTCTATGCATTTCCATTCAAGCAGGCGAAATGTGGGGAGCAGAAATAAAAAAATGAATATTCAAAGCCTAATTCTGAATTGATTATAAAGGGGAACCATCAAATGGTCAATAGTTTCCTTTATTCTCATGGAAGTGACATGAAGCTTTGGTTTAAAATGTTTGGGGAATGATATGCCAAAGTTTCTTCCCACTTGCTTCCCTGCAGTTTTATGATGAATATTACTAGATTTCAGTACACTTTTTGGTAAGCCAGGCACGAGCCACTAGTTCAAAGGGGAAGGTTTGCTTTTCCCACTGCTGTTTCTTTGGTCAAGAAGGTTTATCTAGACTTAAGCAACATGATGTTGCAGAGAAAAGAAATACAATGTCAATTAAAATCTTGTATTGTGAGCGAGTGACATGGTTGGGATTGTTGTCTGGATGCTTGCTGGAACCACACATCTGGCTTTGGAAAGGTCCTTCCCATCTCCATCTTCAGCTGGTCACATTGGCAAGTGAAATAAGAGCTGTTTGCCTCTTTCTGTAGCAAGGGGAACAACCCTGTTCCTGGGGAGCAGAGACTGCCTCCAGCTCAGCCAATTCCCATCCTGGTGACAACTGGGAGCCAAAGACTGTCCAGGAGAGGCAGGGCTGCATTCTTGCTTTGCTTCCTATAAACCTTCCCTAGGTGTAGGTATTGGGCACTGCTGGGCATCGCATACAGGGCAGGATGGGACCTGAGTGCACATGAGGTGTCTCTTCTGCCCCATATGCTGTATTCTCAACATTAGGGAAAAATGAAGGTTTTTGAAACTGTCTCTGCTCTGGGAAATGCTGTTCGTAGCTAAAGAGGAATAAACAGCATTTTACCAGAACGCCTGCAGAGGTTGCTGACACTGGGAACCAAGAGAACATCCCTTGCAGCTCCAGGAGGGATGCTTACAACTGTCAGAGATTTGTTTGTGAGACCAGAGACCTTCCTGCAAAAATTTCTCCCTATATGAGGAGAAAATCAGATTTCAAGGCTGGATGGAGAAAAGGAAGGGAAAGTTGTGTCCAGGCAGTCAGTTGGTCGAGGGACATGTGTTTCTGTCTGTCCTTGTCCCCTTCTCACGCTTGAATGTGTTGCCTTATTTCAACTAACTTTGGCAGGAAGGTAAATACCTAAATAACAAATTTGTGTGCCTATATGGGAAAATGTCTGCTGTGGGAGGGGAAAAAACCCAAACCCTGCTGAGGTTTGGACAGCCTCAAGTTTGCTCTAATCGCTTTGGCCCGATTCCCACAGCCAAGCATGGCAGCTGACATGTCACAGCCAAGTTCTCCGCGAGGGGAGTTGTAAAAGGAACAAGAGAGGAATTTTATAGGCATGGGCAGAGATGACAGAAATCTCAGCCTAATTCAGTTACAAAATCAGTCGAGGGAGAGGCATGTATCCGGAGGAAAACAGAGTGTGTTCACTCTGCTGTTCACAGGGCTGCCGGTCTGCCTTCTATGGGTGGGACCTCAAAACACCTTTTTGTTCTCCACAAGAATGCTGTATTTTATTTTTATTTTTTAAACCCCTGACTGGGAAGGGGAAGTTTCTTTCAGAGACCATCTGTGAAGTGGGTGAAGTTTGGTCCATTCCTGTAGAGGTCCGAGTCTGCCAGCTCAGAAATGGCAAAGTTTAACGATGAATGAGAAATTATAAACATTTGCCAAAAGCACCTGGCTCTGGGCATAAACCTTCTTTCAGTGTACTCCGGTGGTTTCATGCTGCCCCCGCTCCCCTTGACAGCGTGTAGCAATTCCTGACACCTTCCATTTATTGCGAGCAGGCAAAGTGCCCTACAGTGTCTGTGGTTTTCCATTTGAAAGAGTTTTGAGTGTTCAGTGTGTATGTTCTCCTTTATTAATGATATTTTTGATAGATTTCTGTTTCTCTATTTTTCTGGCTTGCATTTTTCTCTTTTTTATTTAATGATTATTACTACTTAGGAATGCTTTCCTGCCTTTGGTGTTAATGTGTCTTGGAACTGCACTAGAAGTAGGCTGTTAAGCCCCAGTTTCTCCTCCCTGGTGTCACACAATGTACGAAAACCAGATAATCGTGGATCTTCCTATAATAAATAAATCAAAAGAAATCACATCAAGGGTGCTCGGTTTAAAATCTGGGAAGCATCACATGGTTCATTCTAAGGTCCACTGCACAGTTGAGAGCTCCTGGAGGATCAGCAGGACTGTATTACATGAACATAAATTCCACTTGCAAGGGAGAATATCTATATCTTATATAGCTATATCAAAGCTATACCTGACCATAAAGGTTTACTTTAATTAATTATAGCATCGCTGTTTTCCTGCAGATTGAGTCAGCATATGCCAATGCTGCACTAATGATAAAAGCACATGAATATGACACAGAACATCTTGATATCTGTTAAAAGTCAGTGGGTATTGCTATCCTCATTTCCTAAATGGGAAACTGAGGCATGGGAGACTTTGGATGCCTCTGAGTTGCCTGGGAGGGTAAGTGTGCTCCTCTTCCACATCATTTCTGTCTTGATGGCATAAACTAGCTAGTGCAGCATGGGTCTCGGTGTGTCTGCACAGGACCTAGCACAACTGCACCTCACCTTAGATGAACCAAGCTGGGCTCCTCATAAACAAGGCGATTAGTGTGACTGTGACCCTGAGGGCTTTTCAGGACTTGCTTACTCTGCTTTTATTCTGGTCAATCCATCAATACTATGAGGGGGAATTATTTGATCTTTATACATTTTGAGCAGCTGCTGCCATGGGTCTTTGCACCACTGGGCTACCTGAGCTCCAAATCTGCCTCCGAGCCTCCCGCCCTTCTCTCCATTTCACTTTCATATACCACCTCTGCCTCTGTACCAGTAGACACCCATCTGCATCCCCCATGGGAGCAGTCACAGGCTCCCAGCTCAGCACAGGAATCTCTTTTGGCAGGATCAGGCCCCATCTCAGCACCTTCAGAGACCACTTTGTAGAAACAATGCCTTTAAAATAAAGCTATAGGGAACGTGCCTCTGTCAGATTTGCTGACCGAGTCATTCATAGTGAAGTGCAGAGATTTATCAGCAGTGAAGTTGGGGGAGACAGTTTTCAGCAACTCCATTTCTGCATTGTAATCAGCCCTGTTAAAACCAAGTCATCTCCCCCCCTATCATTACACTCCAGCATTTTTCCATCAGTGCTTTTCTTCTTGCCCAAGCCCTTAAACAACCTTGACTGCAACGAGTTGGCGATCAGCAGAAAACTCCATCCATTCAAAGTGAAAATATGATGCTTCTGCGTCATTTCATAGCACATCTGGGGTCCCTGGGGTCCACATACCATCACTGCCCGGCACGCCAGGCCAAGAAAAGCATGAGGAAGAAAAATAAATGTGATGACAGTTGGGCTCTTGCAAATGAGTCTTCATCTGAAACAAGCCAGAAAAGAATAAGCATCTTGCACGGATTCACATACGGAGCAGAAGTAGCAAAGGGGAAAGAGGGAACGTGCAATGTTCACACCGTCAGGGCAAAGGTCTGCAACATGAGCTTCTGCCACTAATACAGGCACATTTCCTGCCTAATAACGCTAAAGGAAATATCTGGGCGTTTGCTGATCAGCCATGTTACAATGACCACACGTGATCCAAGAGGAGAGAGGCTGGGCTGCGAGGGGTGGCAAGGGGCAGCTTCAGCAGAAGCTCCTCCAGCCCTGGTTTTCCAGGCACAGCTCTTGCCTGTGCATGTGTTCAAGCTTTGCCAACTCCACAGGTGTACCTTAGATCTCCCTTGTGTTTTAGCCAACGTGGTTCAGCATGAGCTGCCTTGGTGTAAAATCTGTTCTGACCAGGTGCACTGATATGTGCTTTGAGTCTGTGCTTGGGTCCAGTGAGCTGCTTCTAGGGTAACTAGAGGCTTAAATTCACTGTTCAGGAGCCCAGGATTAAAGGACAGACTCCTCTGTCTGGAGGCAGAAGTTGTTTGACTCCATCTCCTTTGCAATGAAGAGTTAACTTGAATGTGAGCAGCACATTTTGGGTTTTATTGTCCTCCAATGCCACTGTGCAATTCCCTGGGCTGCTTTTTCCAGTCTTTTTAGCTATTTGCTTTCCTCTCCCTTCCTGCACACCACGAGTCTCTGGGTGGTTTCTGCGCACTTGGATGTGGCTCAGTATCCTGTGGTCCTCTCCATTCCTCAGCCCCGGGGCTCCTGCATGTGCACTGGGTTCTGGTTAACTTCTGCTCCACCAGTCATCAGGAAAACTTCCCCAGAAATGTTGGGAATCTCCAGCAGTTGATATTTATTGAGGCTTTTGCTGCCTGCAAGAAATGTGAGAGCCAATCCAAACGATTGATAGGCTCGATCTGCATCACTCCATGTTTTCTTAGCCAGGTTGAGTTTTGGCTTGAACAAATGACATCTGGAATTCTCTTCTGAGTGGCAGTACGGGCGGCTGCAGCTTCTGGCTGGGCTGGTAGCAGAATAAAAATAAAGGCACAGCAGGACCAGGTCTGTGAGAGCCAGGTAGACATCTGCCATCTGAGTCTGTGCTTGTTTTGCATGCACAGCAGTGGCCTCCAGGGACTGCTGGCCCTTCCCTCCCCAACATCGGTCAGTTGAAGCCATGGTCAGCCACAGCAATGAGTTATTTAGAGTTGAATTCTGGCACCATCTGCATCTAGAGATATATCTGCCCCTGCTTGTTTGGGAACAATCCATAACTCATGCCTTCAAAGCAAAACCATACTGCCAAGTTTCAGTGCAGTTCCTCATGTCCATTAAATCTGGAGAAGGTTCTGTGCTGCTATACCCGCTCCAAATCCTTTTGATCACAGCTGCCCTTCCCACAAATCTGCAACAGCAAACAAAGGACCTCAGCCAACACGTAACATGTGCCACACATTAATTCTTAAAAGACATTTTGTGAGATGTGTCAGGAAGCTCCCTGCAGCTCAGGACTTGCAGGGATGCATTGCCAAGGAGGTATCTTTCAAGCAAAAAAAAAAACTTGACACATTTCTACTGCGTGCAAACAGCCTGGGGTGGGGTGAAACATGGGGACAGAAGGCAACTTTGCATGACATCAAACAGAGATGCTGAATCACAGGGCATCCCCTTTCAGCACTGGGGTGGGGTGGGGAATTGCAGAGGTTTTACTGGGTAGATGGCAAATGGTTGGCACGTTGCAAAGTCTCAACATGCTGGATTGTGTCTGGGCAGAAGCCCTAGATGGAAAACAAAGCTGCAGAACCACTGGTTTCAAAGAGACTTGGAGTCATGTAATTGAGAAGAAAAACTGTCCAGCCGTGTTTGCGAGACTACTACTGTATAGCACAGTAATTTGTAAGTGTTCATTCACTTAGCCATTGTTTATTCTATTGTTCCCATGTTCTCTCCTCAGGTAAATATATTTCCTTGCTTTTTTTCTGCCTCAAATCAGATCTTCTCAAATATGATTCTCCTGCTTGTATGAGAGGGTTTATAAAAAGGATGCAAGCATTGACCCTGAGGTGACTCATTGATATTATTCTGCTGCTCCAGGTCTGCAAGCTGCTGTTTATGGGGCAGCAGGTCCCAGATTTCATATTGTGCAACTCAAGAGTGGGTTTCAGGTGACATCTCCATGGCACTGCAGAAACAGCTGTGGAATAGGCAATGACAACCAGTCACATCTGTAAATAATAGCACTGAGGCATTATGCAGGGCAAGGCTGCAAAGTCTTTGTGGAGAAGCTTCTATTATGACCAGGTGGGAAAATTAGGGCTTGGGTTAGGAAGCTCCTTGCTATAAAGCACAGCATACCCAGGTGGAGGTCTTATCTCTCTGTTCACCAGACCATGTCACCTTCTTGGTAGCCATCAGGGGTGGTTTTGCCTCCCAGGGAAGATTGAGAACTGTGACTTTAAAAATCAGGAGCAGAGAGAAATGCTCACATTTTCCCACATGCTGGAGCCAAGGAGCTGTTAAGCCATGAGGTCATGCTCGAAGGGGATGGTTGTCCCATGAGCTCACTCTTGGCTGGGTTGGCAAGACTCATGGTGGGCACGAGGGGAGCAGGTGGCTCTGTTCGACAGTGGTGATGTGGATGGGCTGCAGGCTGTGCTCCTCCCCAGCCCAAGATGAATCCTTCCCTTGCAAAAACCACTAAAAACCCAAGGAGGAGAACACCCCAGGTAGTTGGAAATTTTTCACTTTTTTTTTTTTTTTAATAAGAAATTAATTGTCAGCTAACTGGGAATATTATGGTTGAAAATGGTTTGGGTTTTTTCCCAAAAAATGTCAAAATGGAAAATGGGAGTGTTTAAACAAACACCTAAAAGCAAGATATAACTTGGAAGTGATGTTTAGATGAAATTCAACAAGCACAATCATACTGGTTCATTACTTTTTGACAAGAGACATAAATAGTTCCTGAGCATCTCGGTTGCAATGGGCCTGTCGAGTGGAGGCTGAACTCTGTCTAACAACGTGCTCAGAACAATGAGATCGTGTATCTGTCAGCACGACCTACACCTTCAACTTCCGCAGGCGTGTGTGTGTGCTGACAGCGTGGTCCCCAACTTGGAGCCATTTGGAGACGTGTCTCCTGAGAGGCCGTGCAGAATTGCACATTACAGGTAGATTTTTCCTCTCAGACTAGATGAGTGGTCTTTGCTCACGTGCTTGGAGCCTGTATGTACAGATCTGGGAACAGGGTTTGGACTGTTTGCAATGTTTTCTACTCTTTAGTCCTAAATCTCAGGTTTTATGCTTGCTTTGCAAGATTTGCTCAGGGATATTATCACCTGAACACATTTTTCTTCCCACCAAAACTGAGGCAACTGGCAGCATCTATTGCATACTGTGAATATCTATACAGGGAAAATTGTAGATTGTGCTGTCCCATGACATGCACCCGAATATCAGTGGTGGAAACAAAAGAAATAAAAGCCAATCCATCCTAATAATACAAAAATTTCTACAGGGGCTTGGTACTGTCATGTGTAATTTCAACAAAAGCACCTTCCTTTCCTGCCTCAACAGCTGAACAAAACATGGTAGTCTGATGGTTTTCTTTAGTTTTGTGAGCAGATAAGAAGAGCAAAATGCAAGGGTGCACCCAGCTGGGTTGGCAGTCTCTTTACCTGATGGGTGCTAGGATGCTCTGGGATTACGCCCGCAGGGTCCAGCAGAGATGTGTCAGATTGTTCTTCTCAGCCTGCTCTGAGGACATGGCTCAGGCCAGCTTCAGGCTTCCATCAAACCTCAGGTTAAATGGCTTTTCTCTGGGCTGGAATATGGCTGGAAGCAGGGCTGAGATGCTGGGTGTGGGCTCAGCTTGCCTCAGCCGGCTGTGGGTTGTCCCTGGGGACAGCAGTGTGTCACAGTGATTTCTGGTAGGCAAGTGTGGCATCCTGGGATCTGTCGAGCAGAAGAATTTTAATTTGCATTATTAAAACGTTTTGCATGACATCTAATTCTGGGGATGTAATTTGGTAAACAGCCTTATAATTTATGCCCAAATATTACTTGGCACATTGGCTCCTCTGTGACAATCGGAACTGATAGGGATACAATGACATACCCTCTTCTTGCTCCTCTCACCGTCTGCTTGCAATATTCATGTCTGAACACATAAAAAACATTAGTATCTGTAAGAACTGGCCTGTCTCATCAAGCTAAATATGAACAATGTCAGAATGATTATAGGAGAACTGGGCAAAAATTGCTTCAACATACAGCACTCATCATTAATAGCTTATTATTGGCATAATTGATGTGTATTACTATCACATACTACACTGATCCAGTACATAAATGTTTTCTTTAGCATATTTTTAATGTTGCTAATTTATCTGTTACTGTCACACTGGGGCTGTTAGCTTTGAACAAATGGTTGTTATTAATCACTGGAGAGCTATTAGACACCACAGCCATGGTGTTAAATCAACTCAGGAGTGGCACTTGTAGGAATATTCAAACAGAAATTTAAAATTGCCTGGGTACCAATCGTGTGGTTAACACCTGTGGGATCAGAGCCATCGACTGCCTGCAAATACTGCTCCTGTGTGTTGAACTCGCCCGGTGGAAATTCCTTTCTCTAAAGAGCAATTGCAGTTTAAGACCTTATTTATTATGAAGTTTGAGAGGATGGGCCAAGTAACTACTTCTGGTGTTGGGAGGTCAGCAGTGTGGTGTGTACACGCTGGGTGTGCTCTCCCTGCCATAGATTTGAGGCTCTCTGAGCACCAAAGGGTTTGCTTTCCCTGCGCTACCCGGCTCATCCAGGGGATCAGGATCCTCAAGATCAGAGGTCAGGATCCACAAGATCTCCTGTCTCAGGGGTGAGGAGAGGGTTAATTCTTCATGCTAAGTATCACTTTCTTGGGAGGCTGAGCCAGGCTCCACACCCCTCCTGGGCACAGATGATAAGTCAGATGTTTGTGGGATCTGAAGAGCAAAGATCTTCAGTGCAGTTTAGGCTGCAGGAGAATTTGGCTGAAGTTTTTCCTGTTTTCAGTTTTATTTTCAGGGAAAACAGATCTGCAGGGAGATCAACATTTTTAAACAGCGCTAAGCTGGTATCAAACCCAGATGTGTCACTTTCAGTCCCCTGCTCTTACCAGTGTCTCACGTGAGTGGGACACCCTTGTTTGTCCAGCCTCCTACACAACAGGTTCTCCTTGGGACCATGGCAGAAATTCATAGTGATTTAGGTTAGAACTACCCACTCAGTAGCCTGGGAAGCATCACTCTGGTTCAGGCACTTCCCAGGGCTGAATGGAGATGAAAGGAAGATGGAGCTGAATTGAAGGAAAGAAACCTCAATGAGAGTTCTTTCAAAGGGGAGATGATTTAGACAAAACATTTGGGGCTTTATGAACTTGTGTTTTCCAGCAAGAGACTGATTCATGAGAAAACTTTGATTCATGAGACCTGCCGGACTCATAGATCCATTAAATGTAAAGATTTGCTGGTTGCTGTAATGCAGCTGCCAAAAAGCAGCTGTGAGTGGGAGATCACTGGCGGTCACCTACAATGCTCCACAAATGTTTCTTCAAATGAAAACAAATGTAATTTGGAACAATTTTATTACTGTTCTGGAAGGGCTGCTGTAATTTGTATTTTCTCTCTCATTTATGTAAGCTAAGTCACCACACACTGGAAAGTACAAATCTCAGTAGCAGAGTGGTCTCTTCATTAGCTTTGTGGTAAACTTCAAAGTGAAAACCTTGGAAGGATTTTTGGATCCTGTGAAAACCTATTATCTCAAATCTTGCAGATTGTCAGTACAAATCCACTGTAACTTTACAGCTTTCTGTGGCTTCCTCTAATGCCGGCTATTTACATGTACCTTCTCAGAGCATTGCCAGGGAGTTACCAGAGAAATACCACAGGGGACTCGGAATTAACGGCAGTGACAAGTTTATAACTGCACCACAACACACCAGTCACAAGGGGCTGTTGCTGAACTGATGGTGAAAAAGGGACTTTTCTGTCCTGTTTGCACTTTCTACAATCTTCGTCCATAGCTTCAAGGGCCCAGGCAAGCACGTGAGTTTGAGTAGGTGTGCAGCCAGTTGAAAGGCACATCCTTTCAAAATGGTCAGATATTCTTACTGGCATATCATTAATGCCAAGTAGTCAACTGAACGGAGGTGTAAGCCTTGGCTTTATATTGCCACTAACTTCTACATATTTGCCTTGTGTTTTTGTCACTGATTGGAGACCTTACAGCTGGGTTCTCACATTTGGAATGAACCTGACTGGGAGCCTTTTGCAAAAACCCACCATGCAAGGCCAGAAAAAACCCCAGGGATGATCCAGTCTGACCTTCTGCATAATTCAGGTCCAAGATACCCACAAATTATTTCTGTGTTAAGATGCTCATGTAGGACTCAACACGTGTAGAGATAGCCAAGATTTCTGAATTTGCACTTGTTTTCGGACAGTTTTGTTTGACTTTTGGTTGACAGCCACTAAACCTTACTGCATCTTTGCCTCTTGGTTTCAGAGCCTTCTCTGGAGGTTTTGTGATCAAGTCACTTCTCTGGTGTTTTCTTTAATGAGTTCAGTAAATAGAGCTTCCTAAACCTCTCACTGTTGGTCCTTTGCTGTCATCTCCATTTCACAAAGCTTCCCACACCAGACACCTGCCTACCAAATCCTCACCTGGCCATGCAATTAGTGGAAGGTGGCAGAGGGTGTTATATTTTCCTTAATCCGTAGTACCAGTTTGTCCCCTTGAGAAATTAATTCTGTGTTGGTTCCAAATGGGTGTCCCGAAAGTCTGCAACCCTCCACTAAACAAGGTCCCCTGGGGTTCCCTGGCCATCAAACCCTTTTCCAGGCTGCTGGACCAGCATGCTGCAGCCTTGGTCTTACAGTAGAAAAGGCACAGGGACAGTCTTCCTCACAGCCAGGCTACTTCCTGGCAGGTTTGTTGCCAGTACTAACCTTGAATGGGCATCAGAAGAGGAGAGTGATGTACCCATTCTTTCAAAAAACCTCACTGAATTTGGTATCTCCTGAGTTCCCAAAAAAAGGAAAAAAGAAACAAGCAAACAAACCAAAAACCCATCAGTTGAGCTTATAGTCTCTGTGTGCTCCCCTAGGACCAGCTGCTCCCCAGCTCCTTTGTATTTGGGACCAGTGTCAAGGTAAGTGAGCTTTGCTAGTTAGGGCTTCAATTCTTCCTCTCTTTGGGACCACATTTCTGGCAACTTGCACTAAAGATCCCAAAGTGATCTTTTCTGGCTGATGAGATGTGAAGTTGCAGGCAGGTAAAATAGAGACAAAACAGATTAACTGCCTCATTCCTTTATGCCCAAGCTCTTTTCTGGCTTATAATGGAAACCTAAAGCCTGCCTTTCTTTTAACTCATATCTAAACAGTAGCTGCTATAAAGTATTAGGTTGGAATATGAACTCTGTATGAAAGATGAAGGGAGAATGATGTATTTTAAAGAGGATCTTAGTAGGTCCTAACTTAAAAGCATCAGTATAAATTCATTGCAAGTAATATGCTCTTAATTATTCATTTTCCTTGGCACCGGTTAAGGAGCCGAGTAATGGCTTCTGTCTCTTTATATTTAGTCTATTATTGTTTGAAAAAGGCCAGGGGGAGGCCAGCACTGTGCAAAAATTATATTCCCCCTTATATATACACATACATATTACCAGCAGCCATGGTAAAGGGGAATATAATCACCAGCAGCTGAGAGACAATGACATTTTTATAGACCTCCTGGAAACCTGCAGTGGGAGAGAGCCTGACAACTCTCTGGCTTTCCACCACATTCCTCCACGAGCTCTGTGGAGCGAGTTCAGCTGAGCTCTGCATCGCTCCCCTCCCTGGGAACCAGCTCGCATCGGCCAAACAGCAGCTGCTTCATTGGGCTGAACTGTCCCCCCTCCTTCTGCTGGAGAAGATCAGAGTGAAAGAGCAGGACAGCTTTGGATGCAGGAGAAAGTCTTGCTGCTGAGACAAGATGCTTGCATGGCCAAATTTTAGAAAGCTGGTTCAGCCAAAGTAAGAGCAGTGGGGCTGTCTGGCCCTTGCAGATCTTGTTTAGAGGAAGCAAGGAGTCATTGTCTGCCTTTTTACAGCAGACCACCCCAAGAGCTTCCTTGGTGAGCAATCTGGCCTTGATGGTCTCCATCAGCCTAACGTGGTCCTGTCCTTAAGCAGGTGAAGGCTTCTGCTGACTCTAAAGGACCTTGGGGACAGAACGTGGCCAAAGTGATTTGTTAAAGAGGCCTAGGATAGAAATTGTGAAGTTGCTTTTTAACTGAAGCAGAGACAGTAATGGGAATTTAGCTGGTCTCGAAAAACTTGAAAAGATTTTGCAAGTTCTTTTGCATGAATAGCAGAAGAGGCCTCCCTGGGGCTGAACACATGGGGCACTTTCTGGGATCTGAGGGGTAAACTTGGCTCTCTCTTTTGCCTGGTTTGATCTGTGGGCTTGATCCTGGGTCTCAAGACCGAGTCAGTTTTGCAAATACTTGCCCTGTTCCTTACATTCTGGTGGCATTTCATGTGATGTTGATAATTTGATTTGATTTGGGCCATACAGAAGCAGGGTCAGTAGTTTCATCTCTGCACTGAAAATCAGCAAACCACCCTCAGCTGTTCAGCCATCCTACCCAGGTCTCCAAGCACTGGCAGTGTGGGGGGAGCCTTGCTCCCAATTTCCTGAACACCACCCCCCTAAGCACATGTCCATGGCTAATGTCTTGTCAACACCATCCACCTGAAAGAGCCACTTTTATCATGCTTTTTGCTATGAACAGGGTCACGTTGTACATACCTTTCTGTCTCCTCAGTGTTCCAGGGTGTATGGGAATGATGCTGTCCTCTGCAAATAATAAATATTAAAGCTTTTTCAGTCTCAAGCAGATGCAGTCACCCCAGCTCAATTTGGAATAGATGCGAAGACAATTTCTTGGGGGGGAAATGTTGATCAATTGTAAATAAAATTAGTTGAGTTTTGTCGAAATGCTAGAGACCAAATATTCCTGGTTTTGACAGCTGACAAGTTAAACATTTCAAGCAGTTCTTTGGCAATTCAAAGAGAAAAGAATTAGTAGCATGGTCTGAATAAATGTGTTGCACTGAGTTTTTCCTTTGGTTGGTAGGCATATTTCATTTTTCAGCTGTCAAAGTACTGAAAGATTTGTGCTTTGATAGAAAACCCCCAGAATATCATCAGGATGAGAATTTCCATTGGATCAAATAAATCTGGTTTTAAAAAGTCTTGAATGGAAAGTTTTGACTAGCTCCAGCTGATGGGTGCCGAGTTTCACATCATTGTTGCTTGAAAACCCGACTTCCCCCAGGTTTACTCAATCCCATGCCTTTTCCCTGAGAACAGCTTGGGTACCTCAGGCAGCGGAGGTTGTGTTTAAACCTCTCCTGAAAACAGGCAAGTTTTGCCAGTTTCAAGGGTGTTTTATTTATTTTTTTCTTTGCTGGAGCCTCAAACGCAGCCCTCGGAGGCTGTGCCAAACAGTTTAACACTGGCACTATTTTTCCCAGCCAGCGCATGGGAAGTCTGGGGTACTTAATATTCACACTTAATATTGAGTGTGGACAGAGTCCTGGTGTCTGGCAGCTCTGTTTACCCACTGCAACACGCAAGGGAGGGTGTGAGAGCAACACCTTTGGGCCACGGCACTATGGTGCTTTGCTGAAAGACAGTCAGGTACAGACAGGGGTGAGGAGCCCCGGACTTGCAGAGATGCCAACACAAAAGGGCTGGTCTTGGCTTCCTGATGAGTAGACTAATTAAATAAATGAGTTTTCCCAGGATGCTGAGCCCAAAGGCTTGCTCGTACATCGTGCTTCCCCTATCCACCTCCACGCATGCCAGCCTCTCCCCTCCCAGCACCCTCACATCCCTTCCTTATCTTCTTTATGTCCTCAGACTTCTATCTTCTCCATGCTGTAGGCTCTTGGCATCTTCCCTTTTCCCACCATGCCATTATTTCTTGCTTCATCCCATTATGCTTAGGGCTATACTTCATCCTAGGTGAAGGATCTCACACAGATGGCATGGCAGCATGTCCAGTTAGCTGAAGAAGGGGGAGAAGGTGCCTGTATGGGCTTCTTTCCCCTTCCCTAGGTGTAGGATCCCCAAGTTATCTCCCACCAACTCCATGTAGCCCTCACTTTTGGTGACATCTTATCCTGAACTACACCTTTTTTCCCTACTATCTTGAATTTTCTTCAGTTTCCTTTCTTTTCTAGTTGTGTTTGCCCTGATGTGGTCAGGCAATTGGACTAGATGCCGTTGTAGGTCCCTTCCAATGAAAATATTCTATTCTATTCTATTCTATTCTATTCTATTCTATTCTATTCTATTCTATTCTATTCTATTCTATTATCACATGTGTGCAGGCTGCCTGCCCATGGCACAGGAACAGAGTGTTCTCAGCCCATGATGGTTATAGCTTTACTGAGCAGAGGCCCAGGAACCCCTCTAGCCTCTGTTTGCTTAATTTTCCCCCCAGTTTTCACCAAAACCAGTGAGTACCTGTCCACAAAGGCCTAGGTGATTCTTTGAAACATCACAATTTTAGGAATATTCCCTTTCTCCTTTGGATAGAAATATTTGATGAGTGCAAGAACAATTTTTATTTAATCAAAGATATTTTTCTGCTGGAATTAGCTCTCCTTCAAAGTAGTAATAATAAATATTATTAGAATTTCTCCTATATTATTTCCAGATTTGACAGCTACAAACTAGTTGGAATGATATTCCTTTACCACAGTGAAATGAAAAGCAAAATTAACTGAGCCTTCCCCTCTGGGACCTGCTTTCCCTCTACTCTGCCCACCAGTGCTTTAGCATCAGAAATCTGAGGAGTTTCAGTGAAAGGAGTAAGAGGACTTTTTCATCTTTAGGGTTTTGTTTATGAGATATCTAAGTTGTATTTAGAATTTGTTTTATTCCTGCTCTAAACAGGGGCCAAAATGGAGGGATCACTTTTTAATTCTGCAACTGGTGCCCAATTACTTTAGGGAGGTGACTCTTGCTGACACGTTTTGATTTCCTGCTAGGAAACTCAAGCTTCAGTATTTCAGTTGGAATCATTCTGCCATTAGATCTTACCTAGCTGGCGTTCATGGTGCATGGCTGGAATTGCTGTAGTGCTGCACAGGGAATTCACATCGTTCCTGAGCACAGGGTGTGTGCGTTGCCTCCTTGGCTGGCACACAAACCCTGTAACAGCTCTTGCTCTGACAAAGCCAAACAACGAATTGGGAGAGGTATAAGAGGGGCATATGATGTGGAAAATGGTGTTTTCAAGACTGGCACATTTCTCCCAAGGAATTGCTGTTCAAACTGCTGAATTTCCCATCACACTTAGCTGAGTTTTGATCTGGCTGTTAGGAAACTGCTGTAACAGATATCTGGAAAGACAGACCAAAAAAACTGGAATCCTTTTTCCTTCCTTACTTGCCATGTCATTCCCAAAGTCCTCTTAAGTTTTCCCCCTGGAAAAGGTGGGTGGGAGTCACCTTGAGGAGAAAAGTCATGGTGATGGCTATAAAATGTAAGGTTGGATGAAATCAAGTAAATTATCCTGATGCAACACAACTTCCACTGAGCCAGTCATCAGCTGGCATGTGTTGTCAGAGTGAAGCTGAAGGCAGAGGGAGTCTGAAGAAAAGGGGGTGACAGCAGTGTTACAGGAAAAACACTCAGATCCAGGGCAACGACGGGGGCTCTCTGAGCGGGGCAAACTCAGAGATGTGTTTTATATTGCAAAAGTGGGATGGATTCCCATAGGTAACAATGCAATAAAACCAATCTGGGATGAAACGAATAGAGGCCAGCTGAAATGAGCATAATACGGATCTGTAGAAATAAGCCTATATATATAAAATTTATAGGGAATAAATTCCTTTCTGTATCTGCATGGTTTCTGAATACTATTTTATAGAATTCTCTAGCAAGGCTGTAATTCTCTTTTTCCTCCCATTCTTTAGGATGTCCTAATTCTTGGGCTGGTGATTATTCCTTACAAGTTCTTTTTCAAAGAAGTTAGGAAATTTCTTTGGGGCCTTTTTAATAAAGTGCCACTGGCATTTCATAACTCACAGTGTTTCAAAAGGTATGAAATGAAAACATTTAAAAAATTCACAATTAGTAAGGCCAGTAGGAAAGTGAAATTTTATTTTAAATCCATTTGTAAATTCTCACATTTATCATTTATTTCTGGCTTTGGCATATGCTATGGTCAGTGTCCTGCTTTTTCCTATTCACAGTGCCTCTTTTATGCAGGAGTGACAGGGCTCTGGCCTGCCTGGCTGGGTGGATAATGGCCATATTCACCGGTGCATTTTTCCAGCAGAACTGACAGCTAATCTAAGGAATGACGTTGCAGTACGACACTTCAGATAAATGAAAAGAAAGAAAGAAAAAGAGAACGGGAAATCTCATCAAGCCCAGGGGAGCGTCCACAGCCTGGTTTTCTTCAGAAGGCACAGGGCAGATCGTGGTGTTAGTCATGAAAACCAGCACGCTGGGAAGGAGCAAACAAAGCCTGAATTTTATACGGTGCGTGACGCCCGGTTACACCAGGTTATTTTCTTTTTAATCATTGTAGCTCTGCAAGGGTTGGAGATCTTGGCTTCAGTCATTCAGAGTTGAGTGGTTTGGAGGCAACTTAGATCTAAGAGATTCTGGTGCACATGGAGTTGGGAAGGAGCATGGCCAAGGTGTAGCTGCATCCCCAGGAGACACCTCAGCAGTCATGGTGGAGCTGTTGGTGGGAGAGCTGTAGTCCCCACCTTTCACCCTGGTGCTCAGTGTGAGATGCCTGCCCAGATACGACACATGTAAGACAAAACAAAGCCTTCCCCAACACAGGAGGATGAGTGAGGAAGCATATGGAGCAGATGTGAGTCACTCTGCTGAACTGGTGGCTGGGAGGTGCTCAGCATCCTTTGAAGTGTGGGTGATACCAATGTAACCTGCAGGCACGATTCAACACTGGAGAGGGGCAAGATCTTACTGTGGGCTCTCCACAACAGAAGGCAGCACCTGCAGCTTTGTGTCTATGTGCAGGACTAATCTGTGAGATGGCAAAAGCTTCATGTGATTTATTGAGTCCACTCAGCCCCTGGCCACCTCCTTCACTCCTCTGCTGGGGCACAGTGAGGAGTGGAGCTTCTGGAAACATGAGCCAGAGGAATCAGTTATATGAAGAGTATCTCAACATGGCAGCTCCTGGAGCTTCCCAGGGGGCGAGTGAAAGCATCTTCAGAGGGAGCAGAGGGAATTCATGATGTCAGCCCATAAATCTCTTGTCTCTTTTTTGTCTTCAGTTGAATGCAGAGAATCAGTTTCCGATAACATCTCCAAATTGCTAGGAGTAATTTTGCAGCCTGTGTTAATTGCAATCTTCTGTTGAATGCCTCTGAGCTCTTAATAACTTTGTAATTAAAGTGCAATTAACAAATTAACTTGTATATATCAAATGGAATGCTAATGTTGTTGTTAATGAGGAGATAATTAGCTGGTGTCATGGAGAGACTCATGGGGCATCTTCAAGATTCAGAACTCTTTTGGCTCATGTTCAAGGTTAATGGAGTTTGCCATGAATGAATGAATGAATGAATGAATTGTCCTTTGATGATATGCACTGGAGCAGCTGAAGATAGCCAGGTAACCGATAACTCCACAGCCAGAAAACAGGTTTCTCATTCAGTCATTTTTTAGGCAGCTGGCCAGTGTTTTACAAAGGTTTTCCACAGCACAACTGGAACGCTCATTAAAATACATGGCTGGGCTTTGAGAAGGGCTTAATAGGTGATGAAACCACTCAGCATCGTCCAGGCCTCGGGGCAACATTCCCACTCCAAAAAAAGATGAGATGCAAACCCCAGGACACCTCTGCCTGCCCCATCTCTGCAGGACACAGGTTCCCTCTCCAGATGTTGCCATGCTTTATGGCTGTACTGTGGCAAAAGTGTCCATGTTTGTCAAAATGGGCTCCAGCAGTCTATCCTAAACAGGAATCGGGTATGGGCTGTTCCCTTGTACACCTGGGAAAGCACAAACAAGCTTTGGCGGAAAAGGGTGTGAAGTCAGAGGAAGGACAGAAACACTCCATTTAGGGTCCCTGACTCACCAGTAAGAGATTTTGCCTGCTGGGCTGTGGGTATGGGGTGCAGGAGAACTACAGGGCTATAGCTGGGGAGGATACAGGAGAAGTCAGTGGATAATGTGGTAGGACATGAGGTTGCCCACATTGTGAATATGCCTGCCTGGGTGTGACATGCAGCATTTACAGCTTTTCATCTGTGATCTCAAATTTGCTATTAGTTGTTAGTGAATCCCGAGGGTCAGACCCATCAGCTTCTCCATGGCTCTGGGTGAGGATGAAGGTCCACACTGCAGTGTGTGGGTGGCTCCTCATAGTCAGATGGTCCCAGAAGTACTGGTAAAGAGAAGTGAAGCCCTGTAACTGGTTTTCTGGCATTTCTACATCTTCTTTTGGATTACTTTCCAAGCAGACAGACCATTGATCTTCCTGAGTTCCTCCCCAGCCCTTGTGCAGCAGCACCATTAGCTCTGTTGAAGGGCTTTCTTGAAGAAAAAGCTGGAGCTGCTGTGGCCTCTGGTTTGCAGGCAGGAACTGGGACTCGAGGGAGTTTCCAGTAAAATAATGGGGTCCTAGTGACACATAATGGGGTTCAGTGATACTGAAATGTCCTCCCTGCAGTTCAGCTGTCCCAGTCCAGCTCTCCAGCCTTGATGTAGTCTGGGAATGGGAGATCTCATTTCCGAGGAATTTGCTCCTGTTATTTGGCCTTAATTTTTCTTTGCTCAATTTCATCTCATTACCCACAGTTACACCCTGCCAGGCCATGTGGCATCACTCTAACAGGTATTTAAAATGTTACAGAGTGAGCCAATTGGTGCGTTTAAAATCCATTCCATACCATGACATAATATATTTTCAATATGCTCAAATTTGTCAGGATACATTGGGACTGAAAAGGGACTGGCCAATTGCATGGGAATTTTCTTTTTGCTTGCAGTCAGACAGATGCTGTGCCTCCTTCCCTGCGCTGTCCACATGTGTCCTGGGGCTGGTCTCCTGCTCGCTCTACCAGTGCCCATCAGTCCAGAGCCTCAGCTCCAGGAGCTCCTCCAGCCATCACCCACCTCTGCCAAAACACATGAAGCTGGGTCTGCAGCTACTGCAACTATTTGATTTCGAGATCTTGTTTACGCAATTGCTGATGCTTGGACGTGTTGGGATAACAGCTTTTGATTTCATCCCAGTGTTAAGATTAAACATAATTTCTGCTTGATAGTACTGCAAGAGCTGTTTTTTTTCTATTTCTCATTTTCTTTTTCTATTTATTTATATGGCAACACCACTGTGTTGGGAACTATCAGGAGGAAAAATCACAGATGACAAATGTAAGGAAAAAAAGCAGGAGGACGAGAGTAGGCAAAATTAGACCTTTTCCCCACAAAGCTGGGCAAGGACCTGCTGCCACATGAAGAGGCAGGTGGAGGGTGGACGTGAGGCTTGAGGATGGGGACTGCTGTTCCTACTGAAGCAGAGGCTGCAGTTTCTGCCCTTGGGGCTGGCTCCAGCCCAGCAGAAGCATCACCCAGGCCTCACCCTGCTCAGCAGCAGCCTGGTCCCCAGGCACATCACCACCAGCACAGCTGGGCACATTTCTCTTCCTCCACTGCCCCAGGCTCTTCTTGCTTATGATGAAATCTGTGTCAAAGTACTTCCGGTTTCGCTGCAGATCAGAAGTCCCTTCCCCGTGCCTAAAATTATATGACCTGACTGGGAAACCCCACTATTGCTGCAGGCAGAAGGTCCAGGAGGGAAGACGTGTCAGTGCAATGATGCTGCCCCCACCGTCACACTCACAGCACGGTGACTTTCAGGTATCTTTGTGTCACTTTTGTGTAAAAAAACTCGTCCTGAATTCACATATCACACAGGTAAACAAGAAATTACTGAGGAAGAAAGAAACTGCTTGTGGTCTGAAGGCTCAGTTCAGTCTCAATGACTTTAAATTAATTACGTGCCCCATGCTTTCCTGAATAGCGATGCTTTCCTGAAACACGGTCTTAGGTCAGCCATAATATCCTGCAGATAAACATTTTTCCCCCTCCTTGGATCTACAAGGAGAGGTAGCTTTGGACTACTTATTTATAGACAGACTCTGAGCTATAAATTGGACATTTTTGCCACACACATTCCCTTAAGGGCCAATAAGACTACACGCATCAACTAAGTCATATTTTACTGGGATTTTCTTTAATGACTTCAAGAGTGCTTATTCTTTCCCTCAAGCAGTATTGCATGAATAATGTAATTCTACAATTAATCCTGAATTACTCATACAGTGGACTCCATTTTAGTTTGCATTCAGGACAAGTTTTTAAAAATTATTGCTTTCCCCCTACTTTCTCTTTTTTTTAAAGACTTTTTAAATCAGACCAAATGGGGCTTAAAAGTACTGGAAATGTCTGGTTCTCTTTCATTCCCAGCCTGTTCAAAATCAAGCTAATGACAAGGGACAAGCAAAGTGCTTCGCATTCACAAGCTGAGAAAAGGGCCACGAGGGAGAGGGACTCCTTTGCACGTTGCTGATGCTCACTTGTGGGCAGGAATTTTTGAGCATTTTTGACCCTGTGTTGGGTCGCTGTGGAAGGACAGAGGAGGTTTCTTTATGTGTTAGACCTACGTTTCATGATTGGTTTCCACAAGAGTGCTTGTTTTAGGGTGAGTTTAAAATGCATTGAAAGCTGAGTGGATGCTTGAGGCAAGTCCTGAAAAGAGAATGGGATGGACTTGAGGAAATACAGTGACCCCAGACATGGTTAATGGGATGGACCCAAAACCAGGCAGGTGCTAACGAGTGCCAGCTCCCCCAAGACACTCTGCATACACAAAGCCAGGCAGGGACAGCCCAAAGCTGGAGCTCCACCATTTCCAGGTGTCCCTAGGGCTTTTTGCCCCCTCTCTGCAGGCTGGTATTAAGTGTTTGATCTGCTGATTGACAGCAAAGATGGGAACACCTGAAATCTCCTAACATTGTCAGCTCCCAGCATTTCTTGCAGACAACTTTGCACTCTCTTCATCACGATACTAAGTGAAAACACCCGGACAGGGGTAGGCTGCTGGGGAGCAGCTGCAGGCTATCTACCACTGCGTGTGGTCACCTATGGGCCATGGAAACCCCGGGGACGAGATCCTACTTTTGGGAGTCCTAGGGAGTGGTGTGATTTGGCTGACAATAAGGGGATAGCAGTTGGTTAAACCTGATAGAGAGCAGGGAACTGATTCTTGTTTCCTACCAAATAAGGTAATTCCTTTGCTTTCATCTTTTTTAAAAGAATGTGAAGGATTCACTTTTAGGAGCAAATGCTTGGTCTGTGAATCTACCTAGCAAGGGGGCTTGGTTGTGGAATAAAGAGATAAATCTGTATGCCACTGTTGAATTTGCTAAATATCTTTTTAAAGGCAAGAGGAGTAGATGTGGCAACAAAAAGCTTGATGAACTAAAAAAATAATTTTATTTTGAAAGTGCTGAAAAAAGATTCTTTTTTTATTTATGGGATGCTGGGGAGGGGTGGGGGTGGTATTGAAAGAATTTGATGCAAAACCTCTTATCCAGGTTTATATGCAGTTGTCCCATGAGCTGTGCAATGGTGACTATGAGGGAAAGACCCACCTGGGTGATGGGATGAGTGTGCACATCCATGCACAGGGATGTTCACGGCATCTGTGAAATCAAGCCTGTGATCTCAGGAATATGCTCAAACACCATCCTACGGGGAGTGTCTGGGCTGGGAAGCTGCCAGTGATCTCTCTCCACTTGGACGCTTTGCTGGCTGACACTGGTTGTTTGCGTTACACCCCATATATCTGCATTAGCTCAAATGCACCCGCTGTGGAGTCAGCTAATCCTTTGGGAAGTGTGGAGAGCTGAACTCCTCCATGTTTTTTTCTGTTTAGTCTAGACTATTAGACTTAGTGGCGCAGCGAGTTCGTGGATTGGTGATAGATTTACTGGAGTTGGGAGATGGCAAACAGTGGGTATTTATGCACATGTGCTGACGTACCCACACTCCCCCGTGAGCGTGTTTTGGGCATGGTTGCTGAGCTCTGCACAAACTGCTGTCTCACCCTTATTGCCCCTCTCCCTGCAAAGACATAAAATGACTTTTTTGGAGGATAAGGCATGGGACATTTTTAGAGCAAATCTGTTCTGGTGAGAACTGGTGAGAAGTGGCAGAAGCTTTCTGGGTGTTCTATCCATGGTCCCTGAGCTGTGTGCTGGAGTGGACTGGCAGAGGACAAGGTCACCAACTAGTCTCTTCCCCTGCTAAAGGGCTTGTCTCTCTTCCCTCTTCAGGAAATGTTTACTGCTCCTTTATGACCTGAGCTGTGGGGTCTGGGCAGGGAGAGGCTCTATTTCTCAGCTGACACACTGCAACAGCAAAGCAATGGCACTTGCACTGTCTTGGTCTTTGTTTCCATCCATGTCACCTGCACTTAAGAGCCCAATTGCATTGACATGAACAAATGGGATGTATCCAGCTGAGTTCTCATTCCTCAGCAGAAAGTTGCAGGGAAAGTAATGTTAGGTGACTTTCAGTTGATTAAAAGAGCAACCTGGGCACCAGGCTATCTCAAGGAGGTCCCTAAATATCAAGGTGATGTGGGAACTCCAACTTGAACATCACTCTTGTAGCTCTTCTGAGCTATCCAGATCTTCTCTGCCTGTTGGTTTTCCTTGTTCCTCACTTGGCACCTTGCACACAAGCTGGTCTTGACTGTAGCTGGTCTTTCCTGCATGAGACAGAACTTCCCTTTCTCATATGCCAGTGTCCAAGTCTCACATGTCAGTCATATGTGTGCTTCACCCCTCAGGATCCAGGCTGTCTTGCTCAGAGTTCTACATCAACATCAGCCCTTGGAGCCAGTCACAGTGCCATCCAGATGGCACTGCTGTCACTCTATGGTAGTGAGATGGATGCTCACCATCATATTTTGTGTTGGTACAGAAGTTGTTCAGTCTGTTTGCCAGACTCAAATCACAGTGAATAATAAGGAGGTAAGAGATGATATCTCTTATCACCAGGGTTCAAAAAACTTCCAGTGATCTAGAAGATAAAGTTAGACTGAACAATCATAGAATGGTTAGGATTGGAAGGGACCTTAAAGATCTTCTTCCAATCCCTCTGCCATCAGCAGGGACACCTTCCACTAGACCAAGTTGCTCAAAGCCTCATCCAACCTGGCCTTAAACACTTCCAGGGAGGGGGCATCCACAACTTCCTTGAGAAACCTGTTCCAGTGTCTGACCACCTTCTCAGTGAAAAACTTCTTCCTAATATCTAATCTAAACCTACCCTCTTTCAGCTTAAACACATTTCCCTTTGTTCTGTCATTAATTGTCCTTATGAAAAGTCCTTCCCCAGCTTTCTTGTAGGCCCCCTTCAGGTACTGGGAGGCCGCTATAAGATCTCCCCGGATAAGTTGATAACATACAGTGCTGATTCGAATGCGTACCTCTCTGTGGAAAGGCCAATATGTCCCCCTACACATTGTCACCAATCCATTAATCACAGCATTGTTGGTTGAAATACACATAAAGGGAATAAATTTCTATCTTGACAAGAATAACACACAGCATCCTCTGCTCTTCCTGAACTCCATCCAGATTGCCCAGTGAGCATTTAGCTTGACCAGGAATTATTCCTGCCTTGACTTAAAATAAATTTTTCTGTTTCCATAAAAGACTTAGCAATGTAAACATCTCCCCTCCCTAAGGTATCAGGGCTGCTTTGTCTTTATTTTTTTTTCCACATCCAGTCCCTTTGCTGCTGAGTTTCAGGTTCAGCACATTATATTCTGTAGCCACTTTGTCCTGCTCAGCCTTTGTTGATCCTTGTTCTTCCTTTAGGCAATCTCCTGTTTTATTTACAGGGCATCTCCTGTACATTACACACCCACGCTGCTTCCTGCTTGCAGACACACTCTGCAGAGGGGCTTTCTAAAGCATGGCAATTATTCTATCATGCACAGCTCCCCTTTTGCCACCCTGGAACTGTTACAGCCCCAATAAAAGAACAAAACAAACAAAAAATCAACAGTAGCTAGAATGGAAAAGTCTGGAGTGTATATATATATATTTAAAAGATATGATACCATGAGATATAAATGTGGAAGCACATATTCCTCCTTTCTCTCCCTCCTCTGTTAATGGGAGCAGGAGAGGAAAAGACTAATCCAGCAACATCTTGGCAAGAAAGAGTAGGCACAGTCTGTTTTCTAAGTGTTCTTCATTGGCTTGAAGGTGAGGTTGCTACTAACTTAACCCTATGTAAGTAAGAGGAGGATCAGGCCTTTTATTTATGATATTCAGCCAGGTGGGAAGCCTTGAGAGGTGCTATGGGAAGGACAGAACAAGGGTAACTTGGGTCTCCTTGTTGTACCCACTGGATCTACAGTCATCCCAGGCCACCTTTTGCAGTTCCACATTCCAGTACCTGTGTCTAGTCAGGCTCCTCTTACACTTCTGCAGATTCCAGTGGCACTTTCCTGATTTCTGGTGGTGCAAGAGGCTGGCTTGAATTTTTAAGCCAAGCCATTTAATATGGTGCAACCATGAGCCTTAATCCTGTCTCCCATGCTCCCTCATAAATCCACTGTTATTTCTGATTTTGACCATGAGAGACAGGATTAAGGCCATGGTTGCACCATATTAAATGGCTTGGCTTAAAAATTCATCCTATTAAATCCCCTAATTTTTGAAAAGACCTTGGGGAAACCTATGACCTACCCTGTTAGGTGCTGGGCTTGAGTGGTAGCTCTCTTGGTTTCTTGCCCAAGTTGGCTCATCACATACACATAAGTGTGCCTACAGCCCTGTATCACTATTAACTGATAATCCTAGTTTGGAATAAGGAACATTTTGGGTATCACTGGGCCAGCTGTGACTAGTTAAACCTTTATGCCTATTCAAGTTCATGAGGGCAGATACCCCTTGCAGGCTGTCTCCTTGTCTCCTACACACCAAATTCTGGCTCTGTGCAGGTTTTCAGGACCAGCCCTTTGTCCTCCAGAAAAAACAGCACCCAGAGCTGCTGGTTCCCTCCCTAGCACCTTAGCAGCAGGTTCATACCACATCTCTCCTGAAGTTACTGACTTCCCATCCCCCTCTTCCCTCCCAGCTCCAGTTTTTACATCCCGAGTTCATCAGTTTAAATCGCATCTTGGTGTAAATTGATTTCATTCCAGCCTCTGCTTCCACCTCTGCCTTGCCTTTAAATTGTATCTAGTCTTAAATCAATCTTATTCCAGCCCTCAGCTGCTGTGCTCTTAATTCTGCCATTTCAGTTGCAACTGTTCTTAAAGGGCCCGGCTCAGAGAGATGTTTTCTCTCTCAGTCTCTACTGCCTTCTTGTTTCATTTAAATCACCTCCAATATTAAGCAGGGACACCTTCCCCCTCCTCTCAGCCCTCACATATTCCCTGTTTAGCCAGTTAATGTTTTTCCCTCTGCAGCTGATCTTGTTTTAAACCAATTGGATTGTTTTTTATCTCCATAATATTCTGAATTATACTTTACTTTCTGGCCTCTTCTGAACTTCCTTCTTCCTCTGTGTTTCAGACAATGGTGGCAGTAGTAAGCAATGATTTCACAAATATGATGTGACAGTTGCTGGATCTCAGTTTGCAGGGCAGGAGGACAAACACTGTCTGCCCAGCAATGCTGGTGGGGGGGAAAGAAATGCTTTGGGACTGCAGGAGAGGAAAAGGAAGAACTTCCTGTGTTTCAAGATTCTCAGTCTTGTTATAAGTAATTTAAGTAGCTGCAAATAGACTTGGTAGGCCAATGATGCAAATAGATGCTTTTTGGGATTTGCAGGTCTGACTGAGAGTGGTTTTAGGGTTTTCAAAAGCTGTCTGACCAAAGCTGACCATGAAGGGACTGAGCATTGCTGATGTTTAGAGAGCTGGAAGCAAACAGGTAAAAAATTCATGTTGTTTTTTCAGTCAGGTCTAAGATGACAGAAAAATCATGTGTTTTAAAGCAGTTCCCTGCAGGCTGCTAAGGAGGAAGCATTCATGGATGCTAAAGAAGGCAATGTGCCCAAATCCTATAGTCCTTCAGTAGTAATCAGGTGTCTACATGGCACAGTTGCCTCTGGAAACCTTCTTCAAGTTGTCTATGTTTTGAAATTACATTCAAGTTGCCCAAGGAGATTCCTTAAAACCTAGGACCTAAATCAGACAGGGAGGGCCTAATTGCCTACATTGCAGTATTGGGTGTGAATGGGTTGGGCTCTGCTGCCAAAGACCCTCTTGAACACAGTCACCAGTGCAGCTATGAGCTAGAGGTGTCATCACCCACCCCATGCATGCAGGTTGCTCAGGAGATGTCTCCTGGTAATGGCATTCAGCAGCTTCTGGTCCAAGGCTTTGAAAGATGATCTGGAAGGGTTAAAGGTTTGGTGTTCCATGTCCTGGAGGTGATGTTGACTCTTCTCCACCACATAATTTCTTCTTTTCCCTTAAGAAGAGCCCATTGTATTTTGAGGCTGTCACCAGGCAGTGGCTGTGGTCACCAAGCAGTGCCCTCAGCCATTACAGTCCTCTGAACCTCTATCACACTACAGAAGACACAAGCGAGGTGATGCCCTCATTTCCTGTCCAGCCTCAGAGTAATGGACGGGGTTTGGAAGTGGGAGCATCATGAATCAGATGTATTTAGGGAAGCTGTTTGGGTTATCTGAGAGGTTATGCCCTGACTCACGTGTTGGTTGGTTGTAAAGTGCCTGAAACTTTTTTGATGATGGAAAGTTCTGAATAAGAAACTAAGATATTTCCTGGAAAGTTGCTGAGAGGGATATTCATGGACTCCACACATGATTCAATGTGAATACTCTGGGAGACCTTTATTATTGGTTACATGATCACTTATATACTCTTAAGCTGCTAACACTAACACACACACACACACACACACACACACACACACACACACACACAACTCTTCATTGGTTAATAAGCTACTGTTCACACGCCTGGTTACAATACTTGATTGGATAAATCCACCTGTTCATGAGGCATTCTTTTTACTTCTGACTAGTTACATAAGAAGTTTTCTTATCTTGTTTTTATTGCATTCTTTCTCATGAATCTATTTTTCACCCAAAGTCAAGACAAGGCCGAAGCCACTTGCAGCTTCAGCTCTTAAAGCGCCAACAGAAAGTGAGGGGGACTTAGGCTTTTTGCTTTTTCCACCACCTGCCCTCACACCTCCCCCCTCCCCAACCTCTATTGTAAAAGATGACTGGAAGCAGAACAGCTAATAAACAAAATAAGTGTTTGCCTGAAATATTTTAGGTCTAGTTTCCAGTAAAATTGGGCCAATGTTTTTGTCTTGGTTTTGGCTGTTAAAAATGAAAGTGCATCTTCTATGAGAGGGTCAGATCTTTTTAATTCTAAAATATGTCTCTGTTTCTGCCAGCTCTAAGTAGCAATTCTGTCTGATGGGACACGTGCTTGAAAGCTCTGCAGGTGGATGGCACAGCAAAGCCAACACAGGGCAATTCAGGAAAACTAATCCAGCTCCTTCAATATCGCTAGATTGCAATTAATTTTGGCCTTTCCCGGTAGATCCCATTTGTTAGTCACTTTTTTAGCAGGAATAATATTGCTGGTTTAGCTTTGATGCTACCAGGCACTGTATTCCGGATCCTCAGGGGTCTGTGTAGGTATCCTGGGCTTTATGGCTGTCAGGAAAAGTCATAGAGCCTCTGCATATTTCAGTCAATGCAAGCTCACTTTGAGAAAGAAATTCATCCAAAGGTGAAGGAAAAGAAGGGCCAAACTCAGTCTCTCCATCTTCAAGCCACAGACAGCTCATGCAAAACCAGGTTAATATGGACTGTTTCTTTAGGACCTTGTGTCAATCCCTTGAAGTCTCCAGAAAAATCCTCATTTCCCTCGATGTGCTGGCTGACCCACCCAGAGGAGCTGCCGAACTCAAATGCTCCAGGGTGAGTGCAATTGGTTAGGATGTCTCTGTTCCCTGTGCTTTCTCCCTCAGGAAGATGAAAGGTGCAGTTGCTGTGTTAACGAGCAGAACTGGTGAATTTTTTGGCACGAACAAGACAATTAGAGTAGTCTGTGGCAGATCAGCAGTAAGTATTCCCAGACTCACAGAGGTGCTCTAATTGAATCTTCACTGAATCCCTACATCCCAAAGGATCTGAACATGGTAATGCTGCACAGTGAGTCTGTCCCTAAAACATATCATTATTTAATAGAAAAACAATGCCCATCAGACACTTGGTGGAGAAGTTTTGGACTCTCTATCTACACCTAAAATTAATGTACTCAAGATGATGTTGATGGATTTGGAAGCCAGAAAGACCTAATGGTAAATGCCTTTCATTTCTGCTAATGAAATCCTACTCTGGTAATTAAGGTTGCCAGATAAGTATGTAGTGTTGCTCTGTGGTGATTTACAATCTACACACTGATTTACACCAGCTGAAGGTTGGGCCCAGTTTGGTTTGGTTTGGTTTTTGGGGGGTTGGTTTTTTTTTTGAGACTCATTGATTCACAAATGTTGCAGGTACCCAGCAGTGACTAGAGAAAGAAACACTTGACTTCCTAACTTGGCCAATGTGCCACTGGTGCAATGAAGCAGCATGGCTGGTCCTGGCCAATGTGACCAGACTGTGCCTAGGGCTAGAAGTGCTGCTGTAGGTCATGCAGAAGGTTATGTCACCCTCCATGGAGGAGGAGGTTAGCTGTTAAGTGCTGTATCCATTAGGCCATAATATTACTGGAGATATTTGACCGTTCCCAGGAATATGTAAGACCAGGTGCAAAACTCACAAGGCTGTGCTCTTTGGGAGGGCAGCACTCCTCCTGTTGGTATTTCAGTATCTCTGTGATTGTTGTGTCCTGTTGAGTGGCATCATATACCTTAGAGCTAAAAGCAGAAATTAAAGATGTTGGGAAGATGCACTGTCACATTTCAGATCTCCTGTGGCATGATCCCAGGAAGGCTGATGAGATGTGTGCAGCAGTAAGGTGCATTGGTATCCCCAGTCCTCCATCTGAAAGTTGTGTTGTGCTGGGAGGTAATTTTTATCACTTGTAGTTTATGGCTGGAATGTGATTCTTAGACTTGAGCTGCAGGAGGCTAGAGAGAGCTTGGGGAGAGTGTTCCTGCCTGCTGCCCCACCTTGGCTGCTCCCAGCAGACAGGGACAACACCATGGTGGGAGGAAGCATGTGGCTACCTTGGGGACTCCCCATGGTCCAAGTTCTGACTGAGACATGCAGGAAAGGGATTCACTCTGCTTTCCTCCTTTCAGCTAATTTGGTCCATAGGGAAAACCAGGAGTCAAGTTCAAAAAAGTTGTAGCCAGCCTGGCCAAGGTTTAGGATCAAATTAACATTACAGCGTGCAAAAATGGCAATACTCATAGTTCTTGGTTTGTGTTTTGAGCAAGCACATCCCAGTGAATCCCTTAACCCACAAAAATTTGACACTTCTAAAGAGGAACACATGAGCCAAGGTAGGTGGGATTTTAGTGAAAGAAGATGCAGCCCAAAGGCAGGCTGTGAGCCAGTCACCCAAGCTGTCCAGCCAAGCTGCAAAACCAAAACAAAGCAACAAAGGAGAATTCAAAGTTCTGAGAAGCAACTTATAGCAAACAAGTTATTGTCATAGGCATTTTTGCTGGGATTTACACATGTGGTTACCATCAGCTGGCTAGACAGCCTTGTACCATACACTCAGGCTTTGATCTTGCAGTCAACTGCAGGCAGCATCCCCACTCCCATGGGCCCCCCCCACTGCAGCAAGGGGTGAGCCCTGTGCTGGGACAGGGGATGTCAGGTCCAGGAAAAGACCTAGTGATGTCTAGGGCTGAAGATCCAGGCATAAATCTTCAGAAATTAGTGACACGTAAGAAGGATCCACTGAGGACTTTCTATTGTCTAAATGTTCATCAGCTTTATAGGAGTTATTTTTCTTCTCTGGAAATTTCAGGAAACCTGTTACATTCAAAGATGTCTGCACTCAATTTTCTCCTCTGTTGGGGACGGATGCTATGGGTGTATCAGCTGCCATTGTGTTCATGCAGGTATGAACCAAGAGTCCAACGTACGGGATGCTTTTCTCTTCCAGTACCTATATGGAGTAACTGGGAATGGGAGAAGCTGCAAAGAGAATTTGTGCCTATCACGGTGATTTTTGGTACCTCTGGCTCTGCCATACCAGGCTGGAGGTCGTTTCCTTTTCCTCTCTCTGTTGATGGCCCATTAGGAGCAGGCATTTACTGTAATCCTCTTCTCCAAACTCTCCACTTCAGGCTCAGAGAAGTGATTTCTTCATGCTCTGTCCTGCCCTGCAGAGGATGGGAGTAGAAAAAAGCATGGGAAGCTGTGAGAGGGAACATCCATGGGAACTGGTACCAATTAGGGCATTCAATGTCCATATATTCAATAAGTATCATGAGCTGTAGCTGGACAAGGCTGCAAAATTTGCCTTGCACTGAATGATTTTTGCTGCTTTGCTGAAAATCTAATGGGATCCTTGCCTAAGGAGTTGGACAGCCCTGATCTAGAGTCTGCCTTGTTGGATAGAAGCCCTTTCTGTTTTGTTTCCAGCAAGTTTTTCTGTGTAGTAGCCAAATCCTGGCTCTTAGGTTGAAAAAGACAGCAAAATACAAGTCTTTTGCATCCCTTGGGTCTTCAATGCAGGCAGACTGATCAGCTGCAGTACTCTTCATATGTTTTTTGGTTTTTCTTTCTTTTTTAAGGGGGGCAGGAGAGTGGAGACATGCATAGCAGCACCCCAGGGATTTCAGGCAGAGAGCACTATCCTTTCCCCTAGGATTTTTGGAAACCATTGGCAATGGTCATCTGCCTTGTAATGTATGGCAGAGAGGTGGGACACCAAGAGATGAGGGAATTTTCTGTTGTATGAGAATAAGAAGGTAGACAGAAGAGAGTCACTAGCAATGGCCCTACTAGAAAGCTGGCAGAGGTTCAGTCTTTATTAGACACCAGAAACTTCCCAAGGAAACTTCTCCTTGGGGACACAAGTCAGGTTTAACTGGTTTCTCCACCTGGGGACCTGTTTCTTCATATCACATACATAATTACATTTACTCTGACAGGGAAAAATGTCTCTGAGATGAATTATTCTGTTGCAGCAACGCTCAGGGCTGCTGTTGCCCTGAACCCTAACCATTCTCCAGTCAGTCTCCCTCTCAATGGGAACTGTTTCACTAGCACAGAGCAAACTCTGCATTTCAAGGGAGGTTCTGGGCCTCGGAGAAAGGACTTGCCCAGAAATTTGAAGACGTGCTGGGCCCTTGCAGGGTGGACAGGGATCATCTGGGTTGCACATAGCAAGGTGCTTTGGAAGCCTGTCTTGTAGCTGTGCCTTGGTTTCTCTAGCCTGATGATGTGTGAAAAGCAGATTAGCTCTGCAGAATGTTGTGATGGTCAGTAGTGCCAATACTTTCAAAATCCTTCAGTGCAACAGAGAACATTAATTTAAGGACTAATTGTGTTGCTGCATTACAGACTCGTCAGTGTTCAGGCCATCCAGAGAAAGCACATGGACACCCTGGCTCAGATTTAGGCCAGAGGACCAGGTTCCTTTGCTGACCCCTGAAAGGGCAGATTGCTGTGTGCTTGGTGTTTGCTGGGTACCACAGCTGTGCAGCCAGCCACTGCTCCTCTGCATAGCAACCCCAAAGCTCCCAGCAGCCTGCAGGCCCATGACGTGGAGTGTTGGGGTGGTTGTTGTCTTCATGATGGATGGATGTGGTATTTGCTGTCAGGATAACACCCTGTAATCACCATTTCCTTGTTCCTCTGGATGCTGCTTTATTCTTTTCCAGCATGAAAGGTGATCAGATAGAGAAAGTGAACGTTGTGCTGGGCAAGGAGAGATGATGAATGGGGCATGTAGCTCAAGGGTATTCAGACCTTGACCTTCTTATGGAGCAGCAACTGTTTTTTTCCCTTTTCTTGAATTTCTGCTGGGACACACAGGAATCCCTTGGTCTTGTGGCGTAGCGAGATCTGACTGCTGGAATAAATGATGGATAGAAAAGTGATGCTGGAGGGGTAGCACTGTTTTATCCAGCTTGCTTCTTGCATCTCTGAGATCCAGCTGGGTTTTCCTTCACAGATGCAGCTATGAAAGCAATGTGACTACTTTTGTATTGCAGTGAAATAAGGATAACGATAAATACTATCCCTGTTGAAATTCTTAGAAAACTTACCAGTGACTGCATAGGGGCTGAGATGTTAAATGAAATGCCTCCCTGAATAGCCACATCTGCCTCCATGGGCTACATTCAGTCAACAGAGTAATTATTGAGCGAGACTAAAAATTGCAGAAAGGGGTAATGCAATCTTGTGCTGGTTTTTGGTTGTTTTGGTTTTGTTTTTGTTTTTTCCCTAACATTTAACATACGCCTGTTTTCTGCGGCTGTTTGGTTATTCATAGGGATAGGGCAGAGGGTGGATTAGCACTGATAGATGGGGTTGTTTCCTGTGTTCTGGGCAATGCCTCTTTATGTAGATGGGCTTTTGCTCTAAAATGCCTGTTCTGTACAGTAATCCTTCTAAAGCAAGACCCTTTTAGAGGTACAGTATGGAGAAAAGGATTGTACATAGCAAATGATATCATGGTTACCAGCCACACAGATGAATTACTGAGTTTTGTCCTGTTGGTGCAGGCAGGCTGTCTGAAAATGCGTTTGGAGGCAGCCTGGTTCTGATTTATAATCAGACTTCCTAGAGAACAAATAAAAGCTAAATGGGAACGATAGAAATTACTCAAGGGAGAATCCAAGCTGGATAATCGGCTTTCACACTCGCTCTCCACCACCCTGGAAGCCAAACTTGCTAATATTTTAGAATGACTTCAGGGCTCAACAACATTGTCCCACTGGTTCTTTTTATACAAATAATTACCCATGACCCATCCAGAGCTGCATGAATCCAGGGATACCAGAGCTTTTTGCAAATATTGATGAATGAACTGCAATTGTTCCCCAATCCCTGAACAGTGGGTAGCCATTCCACTAATTCCATGGTCATTTCGAAATTCCCCCTTGTTGCTGTTAGGGTTGGGTGGGAGATGGCTTCCCTTCCCACAGAAGAATTTCCAGGAGTTTGAAAAAGACTCTAATTCCAAATGGGCATATATAATTCAGACCTTGACACGTGAAAAATCACTCATCAAAATATTTTTTTAAAAATCTATTTTTTCATAGCAGTTTGCTGTAGAAATGCCTGAGATGTCTAAGTTGTTTTGAGTAAAGCACCCTGCAATTTGAAAATGTCAAAACAATCCTTTTCTTAAATGTTGCCTAGCTTGTTGCAGCTGGTCCAGTTTAGCAAAATTTGCACTTTTGATGAATGAGTATTTTGGGGATGGGAAAAAGGTGCAAGTCAAGTCATCAAAATGTGTTTGATCAGCTCTAGTTAGCTCTATCAGAGTTGTTGGCTTTGCAGAAGAGCAAAGTGACAGACATCCCAGCTCCTCCTGCTCTGAAAAACAAGCTGAGCAGCAATCCTGGGCTGGAATCTTTGTCTGCTCAAGTCAAATGTCTCTTTGCTGTTGAAGGTATGATTGGCCAAAGTACACACCACCAACCTGACTATTGACCTTCCATGGGAGCAACGTCAGGCCAACACTGACAACTGGAAAATCCCACCTGCTGGCAGGCAGCTGGGGTTATACCTGGACATAGAAAATGGTAAATGCATGCTGGTGTAGGGGTGTCTTGCCCAGCACGGTCCCTGTGGCATGCAGGAGTGTGTTGTTAGTTAATAATATGGCACTTCTTGACAGAAGAGTAAAATTGATTGCTTTTCTCTGTAGCTCTGTAACTATACGTAGCTGGGAGGGTGCTGAGAATGTGTCCATGGGTGCTTTAACTATATTCTGAATATTTGGTAGATTAACTACCAGTTCAGCCTCTTAGTACAAATTTAACTCCATTTGTCCCCATCTCTGTCTACCCTCCAGGTCACAGACAGCCTAGAGCCTGTGCTGAAGAAACTCTTGCCCTGGAGCCACATGTATGTTGGAGAAAAGAACAGCAGCTGTAGCTTTTTCTGGAGGAGAGGGATGACTTTGTCCCTAAGATAAATCCACACCTCTTCATGCTGGGCATCCAGAGTAGAAGTCCAGAAGCCTGCAGATGATGCTCAAGCCCATCAGTAGGGACTGCTCACCCTGAAGAAGGCTGAGGCCCACAACCACCTCCTTACCAATGGGAGTTCTTTACTACCCCATCTCTCATTCCACACCCCTTTGACCCCAGTGTGGTTACAGGACAAAAGACCTTTCTTCAACATCTGGGAGCAATTAGAGAAAAATCCATACCTTTCCCCATGTCAATAAATGCAGTGGGGGAAAAAGGACAGTAAGAAATGGCGCAAGGAAAGGTAGACCACAGGTAAGGACTCCACCTTCAAGCAAACACAGAACAGATAATGCTAAATAAAACTATTTTAAAATATGACATAACATATTTGATCCAAAGTTGCAGTACTGCTTTTGGACAGTTATTTCTCTTGCAATTATTTTTCTGTCAATGACTTTGGTCCATGGGGTTGAGCCACCTCTTCCATGCACGTGCCAAACTCACATTAACTCGCCAGGAAGTTGTGCATGTGCATCGAGAGGAGAACAGATCCCCTTTTTATTTTCAGGGAGGGTTTGTGTGTGATTTATGAGCCTGGAAGCAGCAGTATGGAATACCACAGTGCCAGACTAAGGCATGCCCAGCAAACGAAAGGACAAGGTGAAATCCAGGAGCCTTCAGAATTAATTACTGGAACAACAGAGCTGAAGTGAAGTGATGTGAGCTCAAGGTAGCTGCTCCAGCCAGCTTCAGGTGCAAAGGTATATTTGTTCATGGCTCAGGGTTTTCGCCTCAGTGCTGACAGGGTGATAATTCAGTCCTATAAAGTGGCAAATTATCACTGCCGCCTTGGTGTTAATTTCCCTCCCCAACAGACACCATAAAAAAAATGAATGTTTTCTCCTCAAGGCCTCGATGAGGAGAATTTCCCATGGCAGGCCATGAGTTACAACTCTGTCTCCAAAGACATCCTGTAAATAACGCATCAGGATCTTAATTCATTAAATAAATCGAATAGCTTACCCAATCCATAACACACAGTATCTCCAACGCTCCTTCTAAAAAGCCTGTCAGTGCTCTCCTCTCTTTTGAGGCACATGCTAAGCACATCAGATAGACACAGATATAATTATCCATACCTTCCTCATCTATGTAAAGCAAAGCACGTGTGTGTGCAAGTGTCTGAAGCACACACAGGGCTGGGGAGAGGGTACATGTGGGCCAGACTTGATTTCTTCTGTCACTCCAGGAGAGCCCCTGTCCCTACAGCTCCATTAATAGGTACAATTTCCCACACTGGTTGCCTAAGGGCTTGTCACTAAATGCACAGATCAAACTGGAGAGGATCATGTGCTGACATGGGCCCTCTGACACCTTGTGAAGCCCAGATGACTCACTTCAACTTGTTCCTTTTGGAGAGAGAGAGCGTGTTACCAAGTATTGCTGTATCTGTCCCTCTTTCTTTCTATTTGGGAACCTTCCTACTTCAAACTATGTCTGCTACATGCAGGTATTTTTGTGCCTGTGAGGTTTTCCCCTCTTGCTCTGTGTAATAATTCATGTTTGCCCAAAGCCATGATGAAAACCATTCACTGGTGTGCTGAAGTGAGGGGGATGATAGGTCTGGGCATCATTTCACCCTGTCTTTGGAGAGAGGTTGCTCCTCTCTGAGATGGGGATGGGCCAAGGGCAGATTTGAAGATGCTGCCATGATCCTTGGGGCTGGCAGAACCTCCCCAGCCCCTTCCTTGGGCAGGGTGTCTTCATGGGGCTCCTTTGCTGCCTTGACTCCAGCTGTTCAGCTTTATGGAGATGCCTTCCATTGGCAATGGTGGTATTTGGGAAGTTCATCCCTTTGCTCTGAGGCTGCTTGAGGCTTTTTGTGTGCCCTTGAAAGAGAAACACCCTGAAGCCATGCAAGGTCTTGTCCTCCAGCCATGTGGGGATGCTGTAAGGTAGCAACAGCCTTGTGTGTGCATGGGAGAGGGTTTTGAAAATTTAATTTTACAAGAAAATGCTGAACTGCTAGTGGATATAATAATTAATCCTGAAAGATCTGCTGGTGCCCTGTGGTGTGTTTGCTTCTGCTCTAATTCATGCTGAAAGGAGAAAATTTTGCAAGGTTTGTTTTCATTTCTAGCAAGATAATGTCCTCACTTTGTCTTTTCCTTTTTGATTAATGTAAAAGACCAAGAGAAAATTAACTTACTACTGGACTAATTTAGTGGATGTTTCACCACGGAGCACATTTTAATTGCTGAGTATTATCCTGCTCTATGAGAGACCAACAGGGGACATTGCAGGGTTTCCTAATTTACTGCTATTTTGGGCATTGCCAGTTTGATAGGACCTCCAATTTTTTATTTATTTCCTTTTCTTTTTTCTTTTTTTTTTTTTTTAATTAAAAAAAAAAAATGTTGAGGGGGAAGGGATGGGAAGAAAAGAAAGGATCTCAGTCAGAAAGAGGCTTTGTATTCCTGGTTTTCCTGGTCTGGATTCAAGCAACATTTTCTGCTGAATCCATTACCATTGGTCCATACAAGCAACACTCCAGGTCCTTTTGTCCTTCGAAGGCTGGAGCAGCTCTCCCCTCTCACATGGGGAGGGATGCCACAGCACCAAGCCAAACCGCATCCCACCTCCGATAAACTTCATAATTAGCTTCCCTAATAAAGCACGTAATCTGAATGCACGCTTTTACTAATTGCAACAGGAAGTTTTGTCAGAGCAGCTTCCCCACTGCTGTGCCTGGGGCTCCCCGTGGGCCCTGGGAACTGATACCCACCAGCCCCACATCCCCACCAGAGTGCTGGGCTTCAATTAGCCCCAGCAATTCAGAATGAAAACAATTCTCCATTTTCTCATTAAAAGATGAAAGAGCAGAGCCTTAATTCTCCCCACCCTCCTTTTTTTTTTTTTTTAAGCACCGGGTGATAATTTTGCACTGGGAAGAAGCTTCTCCTCTTTCATGGCCCCTGATTAGGAAAGACAATGGGATTAGTTCAAACCGAGTTGAGAGGCCTTAGTGACTTCTTTGCTGGCTAAATTGTGGACGAGGGTGGATAATGGGAGATTGATTAGGGTTAATAGACTTATTTTTACAGGTCACGCCGCACAGCACTCTGGGTTGTGGTGCTCCAACACATATTATTACAAGCCATAAATCAAGTGGCTTGGAGGGAATTCAGGGCTCCCTCCCTCTGAATTGTTGGTGAACAATTGACTTTTGTGTCCCTGTTGCCAGTGCTACTGCTTCTGCCCCCCGTCTTTTGGCAGGGCCTGATCCTGGGGGGGCTCAGTACCTCCTCCCCAATGACTAAGCACCTTGCAGAGCTGTGGAGAGGAGCCTGGTGCTTGGCCATGCTGAGCACCACGCAGGATCTGGGCCCAAAGGGCTAGATTTGGACAGATGGAGGAGTGGGGGGTAGGGAAGAGGGGCTGAGCTTTTAAGAGTGTTTTGTGAGTTTTATGTTTGGGGATGAATAGGAACCTTAAAACCAGCTCTGTGGGACTCCCAGGTTTGTTTTCTCTCATTTCTGAGGTTATGGAGTGTGTTCCAGCAGCTGGAACAACTGTGCAGGGCTGTCAGTCCCATTTGTGCTCCATCAAAACGCCTCCAGCAGAGAGGTTTCCAAAGCGACGGAGGGGGAAGGAGTGGCGAGGGGGCAAGGAATTCCCACAAGGTTTTCAGGCTGTTTTGCCTTCGGTGTATAAACATGACCAGAGACGGCATGTGAAGAGTCAATGCTGCTTGTAACCCAACAGGAGCTCTGCTTAAATTTCAATGCCAGGTCAATGTTAAGCAGGGTTATTTGTATGTATTGGATATTGCACATGTATAGCTTTCATTTAGAGATGCCCAAAAGGAATGTTTTCTAACAGGTAGGTAAGGTAAGAAAAGCTTATTCTGTGAAATGGATAGCAGGGTTTCTTTCAAGCAGCGTAAGACTCTGGTCTGTCTTACACCAGAAGAAATCTCCGCTGCCTTGCCGGAGCTTTATGTTTTTGCAAAATGTGAGCTATTCTGGTTTTATATCGTTGTACTTTGATCCCAAATGGGAAATCTCATTTTCTGCAATGGGCACTAGCTCCAAGTACATTATATTATTCCACTGCAATTCATGCTACAGCAAACTGCAGTAAAAATCCTCTCCGACAGCATGCCATGGTGTTAGAAGTGATTGCTGCCATAAGCCATATCATTAAGTGCCAGCACTCTGGTAAGTACTAGAGCTAGCTGGAGATTTTTCCACTGGAATAATTATCTAAAGGAAAGTGTCCTCTTTGCAAAATCAAAATTTTCCATGGGGAAATGCACACTTTGCTATTTTCCTCCCTCTATGCTTTTTGCTGCATCCCACACAGGTGCTGTCAACATCAGAAATTTTCAGTTATTGTTTTCCTGAGAAAAGCGATGGGTTTTATTGGACTTCAGAAAACTCTGCACCTATGCATGGCAATGTTATATGGCATGACCCTCTGCAGCACCTAGTTCCACAGCATGTGGGATGCCACTGGCAATGCCCCTTTACTTCAGACAGGCACTGCTGCTTCCATGGCACTGTCAGAACTGGACACACCAGTGCAGTTACTGGTAATGGTCACAGCTCCAGAGCCCCTGGAGCACACACAAACCAGAAAATCAGCTGGTGGTCTGGTCTGACAGCAGATGCCCTCCTTCAGAGTGGCAGACAGCAAGAGCAGTAAGTACTTTCCGGAGAAAAAGCTGACATGATCTCTAGGTATTTCTGGCTAAAGATTAAACAGAGTAAAGGGTTTTAACTCCTTAGCATTTCTGAAGGGCTGCCTGCTGCAGTGTTGAATGTGCTATGTGAGAATTGCTCTGTGATCATCTGATCTTTTCTATCCTACTTTTCCAGGCTTTCTCTGATTTCTGTACCTTGCAATGTGCACATTAATTGAAGCTTCACCGAGGTATTTTTTGGCCACGCAAGGATATGCAGAAGCTTTGTGAAAATGATCTTCTCCAAAGAGGAGACAGGATTAATTTTAGCATGGATCAGGTGTCACGTACTTCCATGGATTCAAAAACAAAAGCCAGCAGAAATAAATGTAAGTGTGGTAACCAGCTGGTGTATGGGGATGCGCTGACCTGTAATTGTGAGATCTTTGCTGTCACTGTAATCATAACAGATATATTACTAGCTTGTAGCACCTTTTGTCCAAAGATGATAAAGTGCCTCACAAAAAAAATGCCATGGAATAATCCAGAGAATTGTCTCTCTATGTAATTGATGTCTACATTTGTGAATCTGAGTCAGCAAGCAGTTAAATGATGTTCCTGAGATTATTTAGTTGATCAGTGGCAAAGGTCTTAGAGTTCAAGGCTCCTTCACTCTCTGGATGGGTCTGGAAACATCAAGGGCTTCAGTGCAGATGGATGAGTGTAAAGAAATTCACAATCCCCTTTCTAAACTAAGGCACAGTTTGCATCATAAAAATTTTGGTCATCTTGCCAAGGATATTTGCCACACCATGCTTTATCTGCCTTGAGAACAAGCAAATGTCTGTCCAGCAGAAACTGCTCCAAGGCACGTAAATACAACAGAGAGAACAAAATGAGATCTTAATCCCAGTATTGCACCATGCGTTGGAAAATGCCAGAGTAATCCGTGGGAGGAACAGGTTTGGAAATGCCAGGGTGATCCATGGGAGGAACAGGTTTGGAAATGCCAGGGTGATCCATGGGAGGAACAGGTTTGGAAATGCCAGGGTGATCCATGGGAGGAACGAGTTCAGTTCTGATTGCAGAGGCACTGCAGCCTGCCCTAGGCTGGCTGAGCTGCGGTGTTTTCTGCAGACGGGATTGCAGGGTGGAAGGCACATCACAAGCTTGACTAACAAGATGCATACTTACAGATGGGGTAATTGGGAGAAGTCCTTTTTTGTGGTTTTCCCTCCCATCTCTTGCACAGAGGCTTTATCTGCTCTGTCACCGTGTTCTCCCCCGCAGCCGTTCAGACACAGAGCCACCTATGAATACACCTCTTCACGAGCACTCCTCATGAGTCTCTCGTTTCCAAAAATGTCCTTGCAAACAGCATTTCCTTCCCATGAACATTTGCAAAAATGAACCAAATGATTCCCAATGCTGCTGGAATATGTTTGTATTTCTTTATGCAAATTGAGAACTGCAAATAATTTTTGGCAGTCTTGTCCTGGCTCACAGCGTTAAAGCAACAACAGAACGTAGGTGAAGTTGACAACTTTATAATAACAATGAAATCCAGGCAGATCAAGCTTGTTTATCACATATTATGTCTTCGTTACTAAAGGAGAGGTGTTTTTACACAGAGATAATTAACTGGAGATATCTACCTTGGTGTACACATGATAAAATAGTGTTACCTAGATGTGACTGGCTGACTTTCTTGACTACATAGATCTAGGCAAAATCTATAATTCTTTGTCTAGACAATGATCTCACAACAAAAGAATGAACTTTAATTAACTGTTTTGATGGGAAAAGCCTTTTGTGTAACAGAGACAAAGCCAGAGCACTTATGAGCAATCCTACAACAACAAACCTGTGCGTGCATAAACATAGCAGATAGGGAAGGGGGTGGCAATAGCAAGAGGATTTCATTTCAAAGTGTCAAGCACTTATTTCAGATGCTGGCAAGCACCTGCCTTCATGACAGGGTCAAAGGCAAAATTTGCACCTCTACCCACAGCTCACGTGTCAAGAGGAAGGAAGCACAGGGAGTATTTCTGTGTGAGCCCTGCTCATTGCACATTTAGAAAGTGCTAAGAAGGGCAATGGGAAATGGTGAATGAAAAAGCCGCATGACCATGTGTTTAAAGAGCTGTCAGAGACTATGGTAGTAAAGTGCTGTTGGGGAAAGGAAAAGCTTTAGGTCATCCCTGGCATCCTTGCAAGATAACGAGGGGCACAAACTGCTGCCCTTCCTGCAATCATGCGCCCTGAAATGTTACAGTCAGTATGTTTTATCCTCTCTTAAATAAAAAACAGACAAACAAAAAAAGCATTTTTAGGCTGTTTTTATAGAGGATACAAACTTGCTGACATTGCTGCCTTCCCCAGCTGCCTGCTGCAGACCCTTTAGAGGTTATCCACAGACCCTCAGCACTGAAACGCCGAGTATGTTACCTGATGCACAGCAACTGAGGGTGTATGAAGGCAGGCTACGTAATCCAACAGATTGGACTCTTCTGTTTTCACAGCCCAGCTGTGGTGGAAACATGACTTCTACTGAGTGTGAATAGCACCTAGCAAAGAAAACCAATGCTCCAGAAACATGTTTGTTTTCCTTTGTGCAAGAAAGAGGAAAAAAATTATTTTGCACCATAATGAGGTCCAGGCTGATAAAAAATTGGTCTTGTTTGGATGAAATATAAGAAGTCCTGGTGGTTGATAGGATCTCAGTGAGACTGATATTCCTTGATGTTTATGTTCCAGTACTAACCAGAGCCCTCCCTGGATGCAGACTCTCAGATTTACATGGAGACAGATCAAGAAGCATCCTCAGGTCTCAGCCTTGGTGCTGTAAGTCTCCTTGCAGCAATGGTGTGCTCTCACAGGTCCTTCTCCCAGTGCTCTGCTGCTGCCTGTGAATGTCCACGTGCAAGGTACCCACCACACAGGGGAGATTGGAGCCACCAGAGTGTGTGGGAGGGGGCACAGGGAAGAGGGCACAGCAAGCAGTGTCTTCTCTGATGACAACTGCCAAGACAGTACAAAAACAAGCAAATCTGAAAAGTGAATGTCCCGTGTGATTAGCAGGGCTTTGCACATGGATGAGAAGCTAGGCTGATGCAGTGCTGCTCTGGAAATGGCTTTACATGCTGCTGATGCCAGCCTGAGGCACAGAAATGGCTGTGTTTCTTTCCAGCACCATCACTGCAGTTCCTCTCTGAGATAGTGAACAGGGGCTCCAGCTGTGGCACTTTCCAGATGGTTCAGGCTCTGCCACCACACCCTCAGCTGAAAAGTGTTAGGAAAGAGTCTGAGCTGGGGCTGAGGTTGTGCCCATCATTTTAGGAGGTTTAGGTGCCCAAATGGGGCCTCTAGTCACTTTGGGCTCCTCAGTGGAGAGACCCCTCCTATGGGTGTTACAGACCATAAACGGGCTCTCTTGCTCTCTGAAGGTGCTTTTCTCCCTCCTTTGATCACGGTAGGAGCCAAGATCCTTACTATGGGTGTGTCACTCTAAAGTCTGAAGTTAGATGGTTCGGCAGGTAACAGTTCACGTGCAGAAGAGGACAGCCACAGAGGGTAGCCAAAGAATTGCAACAAAACCTGGATGTGCCTAGTCTGGAAAAGGGTAATTCAAGGAAACATGTCCTGTCTGGCTGAGTGGTTTTGCTTCTGAAGACTTCAGTCAGGATGAAACCAGCCAGGGTTGGTGCTGGGGTGTGATCCTGAAGTCATCAACCTGCAAAGGGGCAGGTGCAGAAGGGAAGAGCTATGGAGAGGTTGGTGTATTTGCATGTGGCTATCAAACTTGCAGCATCTCATTTATATCTCATTTAGTTATAGAAACATGGAGTTGTCACAGGCTATTATCCAACCTCTTTGGAATGGGAGAAATGAGCCCTGCTGCCAGGCTACGCCAGAGTCTGTCCATGGATGTCCACCTTGCAGCATTGAAAGACTGAGCTGCTCTGGCCTGTGTCAGAGGTGTCACATTGTCTTATTCAGGGCGGTTGAGATTACTCTCTGTGCAGAAGTCTCTTCTTATGAATAGTGACAGTAAGGTTGCTCTGCTCCATCCCATCCCCTGCTGTTGTCCCTACATCCCAGGATAGGTTTCTCTCCAGAGAAAAGCCCCAGAGCCACCCTGATGCTGACTGGCCACGCTCCCAAGGGCTATCCCTCGGAAATGGATGTAAAAGCTCCTGGTTTTCCAGTTTTTTTCTGAGTCAGCTCTCATGCCAGCTGCAGCACATGGGATATCTGTTGAGGTGTCCTTCTGCTCCTCTTCAAAGGAGATAATTAAATACATTTCAGCTTTCGTCTTGACTTTTGTGTGGACTCAGATCATCCATCAAAGATGACTTTTGATCAAACTCCCCTTGGGAGGGACCTCTCAGTAGTAGATTTGAACCAGGGAGGGAAGAAAGAAAGACATGATGAGGAAATAATAATACACTTTAAGCACTGCCCTTCATTAATATCTTCAATAAACAAACATGTATATCCGAGTATTACTTCCTCTTACACACCCACTGTTATCACTTAACTATATTCCACATGAAAGCACACTTGTCATAAGCCATTTCAACTCCCATCCCAAGCTAATATATTAGCACTCATTTCATTTGCATTTTAATAGCAAGACTACACTTTTCAAAGAAGTGACTGCACTTTATCAAAGGATTACTTCATCTGGACTGTAATGCTGCTCCGCTATGCGGGAATCGGGGAGTGCGAAGATTGAAAAAAGCCCTGCAAAGCAGACCCACTGGGTTCAAGAGCACCAGCCCTGCTCTTTACAACTCCATCTTTGTAATGAGGGGGAAAATAGCAACGTCAACATGTACTGGCTGCTTCAAGGGAGATGCTGATTATGTCATTTCACTCCTGCGTTTTGTTACGTGCACGGACTCCTCTGGAGAACATCATTAAGGGTTACAGATGGCCTGAAATGAACCTGTGGCTAGAAATCCCTTGGGGTTTCTCTCTGTCCAGGCTTTCAATCTCCACTGTGGAGCTGAAGCCTATTCTAATGTTAGACCTGGTTCTTCAGCAGATCAGAGCAGTCTCCTATGGTGATGGGGTGAGATCCAGCATCCCTCACTTGCAGAAGGAGATAACATGGTGGGCACACTGTGGGCTCAGCTGGAAGCTTCTAGGGCTAAAAAGACAGAAAAAAAAAAAATATATATATATAAATTTCTATTTATTTCAAGAGGTAGAAAGACATACAAAGCTGTGTGTGGCATGCTAAATCTTCAAGTGGCAATAAAGCAAGAGAAAACAAGAATGCAAAATGTGGTCTGCATGGCAAGAAGCTCTGTAACGCTGCCTGTCCTGCCTAAAGCAGCACTGAATTCCCACTTTTCTGGGGGAACCAAGCAGAATATGCTTGAATGCTTCTGGTTTGCTGCCTGGCTTGTCCTAGCCAAGGTCGCAGCAGAGGGGCTGCAGACCTTTCAAGGGAGCTGGTTTGGGTCCTTGGCTCCTCTGGGTGTGGGGCTGGAGAGAGATAAGCACCACCCAGCTGGGTGCTTGGAGGGAAGTGTGCTATGGTAGCCCTGCAAGAAAGCTGCTGTAAAGGTCTGTGGGGGGCTCATGGGGAAGGCTGAGCATCAGGAGGTATGTATTTGGTGGGGTCTTAATTGGGGAAGGGGAGAAATCCATGAGTTTAGAGAGGCAGCTGGCTCTAAAGAGCTTTTTTGGCTGGTTATTTTATTCTGAAGTCTTCCCCATGCAGGAGGGCTGGGAGAGTTTGGAGATGGTGGTAGTGTCCCCCAGGTACTACTTTCCCATCAAGTTGAGCACCTGGTTAAGTGCTGCCTACAGGGAAATGTGGTATAAAGTTGCACAGGTTTGGTGCTTGCTGTTTAATACCAGGCTGTGTAAGGTTTCTTTAGCTGAAAGAAAAAAACCCACCACCAAATTTTAAATTCTCTCCTTTCCTGTGATCATAATTCCCTTTATTAGCTTCTGCTTGTTGAAGAAAGCTGTGGTTCATAGTGCCTCAGTGACTGGGTAGGCAATCAAATGGTCCTTAAACATCAGTAAGTTTTAAAATGAAACTTTAGTCACTCTTTAGCCTGAATTGGAATAAAAGTGAAGTGTCAGCTTCCATTTGTTGATGGGAATGCTGCTGTAGCAAATACTATTAAAAAAAAAAAGGCATGTGGATTAAACCCTCCATTAAATGGAGACAGAGTAATGTGGTGATGTAGAGCCATTACTTGCAACCCAGGCTGTGATAACAAAAGATGCTGGGGAGCTCTAACATGTGACATAATGGTGGGGATAATAGAAGTTTCTAGCAGCTTTTTCTTTTTTTTTTTTTTTTATTTTTTTTTTAATATCCTCTGCTACAATTTAGCCTGTTGTGTTGACAGACTGAACCATGACCTGCTAAGGAAAAACAACCCCAACTGCCTGTTTGCAGCAGGGCTGCATCCTGAGGAAAATCCAAGTGTCTCCCAAACTGGTTATTGATTAGAAATGCTTTATTTCATCAGGAGTTTACATACTGGCAAAGTTTATCCAGCCTTGGAAATTAAAGGTTGTGAATGGCAGCAGCAGCCTCTTCTGGAGAGACTCCAGGCTTTGGCACTTGGTCTCAGGCTGGTGGATGCTCCTGCAGAGGTGAGCAGATTTCTCCTTCCTCATGTTCTGTGGTTGCAATCCCGTGAGTTAAAGGCTCTCTGCACTAGTGAGTAATGAGGTGCAATAGGACCAAGCTGTGGAGATGGTGCTGAGGAGCTGAATTTCACAGAGTGCCTTTTAGGCCTTTTCATGTTGGGATGTTTCCAGTCTGATCTTTGGGCGCATTAGGTACATCTTCTGTTTGGGGTTTTGACACCATGGGCTGCCCCCATTTCTAGGATGTGTCTTCCCTCGTGGTCTAGATCTCTGTCCCTCCAGCCCTCCTGTGCTGAGGGAGGAGGTACAGGACAGCCCTGTCCTTGTGCAGCAGGCTGGCTGTCTTATGGCTGGGAAGAGTTGTGACAAATTGGCTGATTAATTGCCCTGAGGTCTCTGCACAGAGCAACAGGCATTGCTGGCAGATCTGCTGGAAATGGGGATTCACTCAGGGATGGAGGGACGTGAGATGGAGCCCACAGGACAGTGGGGAGAGGGCAAAGTGGGTTGCTCTCCTACTACCAATTTGAAATAGGTAAGGGAAGTCCTGATGGAAATTGTTAGCTTCCTGCTCATTCTGCTGGTGAAGTGCCTTTGATTTAGCTCTGGGGCGTGTGTGTACCCTGAAGGAGCCCACTAACGTCTGGGCTGTAGAAGGTTCTAGAAGGACATAGAAAAGGGGGTCTTGCTAGTAAACTCACCCAGTGCTGGTGCAGGTGGCTGCAGAATAGCTACAGTGGTGAGGCTGAGCAGAGGGAGTCATAAGGACCCATCACCAGGGCCTCGTGGCACCCAGTCCTGGCTCACAACTCTCCCTGCTGCATGTTGCACTGAGGTGACCAATCTGCACCTTTAACTGGCCTAATGCTGGCAAGCTTCCAGCAAATAGCACGGACCTAACCTGTTATTCATCAATATTTTAATTTTTACGCTTCTTACCACATGCCTCAACTATTTCATAAACGCTGGCTCTAAATCCCCTGAACGTGTTTAAAATAATTCCTTAGGCATGCATGGACAGAGCTGCCTGCATTCCTCCCTGGTTATATATAATGCTGCTGAAGCCTGGGATGACTATGGCTGTCTGTATTTATACCACAAAATCTCCTTTGCATTGCCCAGGATTTGAGTTGTGTAATTCATGTGGGCTGCCCAAAAACCTGAAGCAGCCAGCAAGGCTTAGCGATCGCTCCTGTGAGTCTGTAAGTTAAGGCTCTTTGCAATATCCTGCAGACACACACATGCATCTCTAAGTAGTGGTAGGTAGTGCACCTCCAGGAGCACAACCTGAGAAAAATCCCTTTGCTGTGATGTTTCACACATATTCAGGGACCTGCCACTCGTGCTGGAGACTGACAGATGCTGCCATGGCCCCTGCTCTGCACTGTTTGATGGATGAAGGTTACAGCTCCACAGAGGTTTCCAGCATGGTGCTGGTGCTCACTCCCCCTTTGTTTAGCTGATGTCCTCAGATGGCAACAGATGGCTTTTGTGCTCTGACCTTCTTCCTTCTCTGACCAGTGACTTAAATGCCATCCGTCTTCCCCTGAGTTTGACAGGGTGGAGAGCAAGCAGGCTCATCCCAAGGGGATTTTTTTTCCCCTCATCCTGTGCTTGGATGTTTTGGAAGAAGTGGGCTTACACTGATACACACTGTTATCAACATCATTGAGTCTTGGCACTAACCCTCAGTGGGCATCATGTTGACAGTAGACATGTCTTTTGCTCTCCTACACTTCCATTGCCCTCGGTATCCGTTGCTTTTGGTAGCTGGGGCAAGTGGGGCTGCACCTCTGAGATGATTTGTCATTTCACATGAGAAAAGAAGTGTGGGGTCAGGGCAAGTGCCATCAATACAGGCGAAGCTCCACCTGAATCTGCCCATGTGCATCAGCTGAACCCTGGTGGTAAATGATGGTATTTGAGTCCTGAGATGAGCCTGTTGCTCTCCATGGGTGCTTTTCATGCTGTGTGTAATCTAAAGGAGAGCTCCAGAGATTGGCAATGAGACAGCAGAGCATGCTGTGCACTCAAGTATGAAATAAGGTGACATGTAACTCCCTGCTGTGCTGTAATGTGCCCATCAACTGGTCTGAGGAGGTTGGTGGTGTCCCCTCTTTATAGATGTGGAGCTGTGTTGTGTGCAGAAAGCTGGTTAAGGTAATCCAGGAAACCTCTGACAGGTTAAGGAGTTAAATTCATGGTGCACTGAAGAGACACCTGGCCAAGCAAGGTGACCTTAGCTAGGGCTCAAACTGTAGTATCTTCTGTCACCTGTAGATAGTCAGATGCCTTGAGTGTGTGGTAATGTTTAATATCTACCAGTCCATTGCATCCCTAAATGTGGACATTCAATGGGTGCAGAGTAGTATTTATGTAAGTAACTGTTTGCACTTCTATTTGCTGTGCATGTGTACAAATCCAGAGCTATTTTTTTGAAAACTAGACCTAAGATTTGCATGTCAAAGGAACTGCAGGAAGTGGAGTTTAAAGGGCTTTCAAGAGGTTATCTAGTCCATCCCCTAATCCACATGGGATCAGCTCCCCCTTTGTCATCCAAAGGGATTTTTGTGTAATTTATTTGTACAGGATTTCAGTGATAGGATTTCCAAACCTCCACTGATAACTGGTTTAACTGGACACCCTGAGTTACTCTCATGGATAATCAGGAGTAGGATCCCAACCGGGTGGGAAATTCTGTGCTGTGATTGGGGAGATCTGTGTGGTTGAGGGTTGCATTGTGTGTCTGTAGCCACATGTGCAGGCACCAATACTGGGTGTTATTTGGGACATGCCCTTGCTCTCCTAGCAGAACTGTGCTGGCAATGGAAAAAGCAGCTGTGACTAATACACTGATAACTGATGTGCTAGTGAGGAAGAAAAGATTTATCTTTGTGAAGAACTCTTATTTTCTGTGTCTGCATCTCCAAAAAGGGGAGACGACTTGGTCCTAAGAGCAGGTCCCCAGGGGAACCCATGAGTTATAATGTCCCCTTGACCCCAAATATCTCCTTGTAACAGCTCCATTTAAAATGTGTGAGACAGCTTGTAATGTAACATGTGCTCTACATACTGCCTATGATGCATATTTTAAAATAAAGCCATCACATGATGCTAAACTGAATGCCTTTGAGAAATCCAAGCACACACTCTCAGCAGAGCTGGCTCATCCTGCAAGCCTATAATCTTGTCAAAAAAAAAGATAGCTTGATTTGACAACTCCACCAAAAGCAGGGTTTACAGTGACTTGCACTCTTTGTGTGCTAGCCTGTAATTCCCTGGGAGTCTGAAATGTACTATTCTTCTGTGCTTGGCATCAGGGCTAATTTTGCTATAGTTCTGCAGGTTGCTCATTTTACTCTTTTTAAATGTTGGAATTACGTTACTGCAATCTAATCCCTTGGGACTTCTTGAAGTCTTGAAAAGCTAGAAATAAAAATCACAGGTCCAGAGTTCCCCAGTCAGGTCTTTTGAACCTCTTATGAGTAACTACATAGTGCCAGTAGATTTGATGTGGCTTCATGGTGTTATCTCTCATTCTCCTCTGTTACACAGCAACTAAAACTAGATCATCCCAATTGTACTCCTGTCTGGCCTTGAAGTCTATGACTCCATGAATGACTGTGCTGAGAGAAAGGAAATGCAAAAAAATGAGTGAATATGCCTGAATTGTCAAGAAAATAAAACTATTACAGTACTTTTCCAGCCTCCAAAATTAAGGCTAGAGATAATAAAACAGCTTTGGTGCTGTGAACCTTTTTCAAGCAAGGTTTTATTCCTAACCCAGGCTGGATTTGAGCAATTGTACTGTACAATCTTTCCATCTCCATAGCAAGAGAGCTCACATTTAATGTGTTGCCTTATGGGGGTTTCTTTGCATCCTTAATGCCTTGCCATTGAATAGCTCTGTGCTTTGCAGGACCCTGGAGATAAAAGAACCAATATTGCTTCGAAGGTTATTTCTAACACAGGAGTAGTTAAAAAACTGTCTGCACACAAATGATGAATTATTGTAATCTGAACAAAGAATGGGACAGTAAAGATCACACCCGCTGAAAACTTAAAAGAAGCCATAGACAAAGATGAAAAGATGGATTAAAAAAAGATCTCTAATGCTCCCAAATGCAGCAGTGTGGCTAATTGGTACAAATGAGAGATGCAGAAGCAGACTTGAAGATGAATTGCCGAGTTCTTGTCTTCCTCCAGTTAGTTGCAGTGGCCCTTCGTGCAGCATTGCCAGGGCTCTGCCAGCCTCTGCCCGTGGAAGCCTCTAATTTATGGGTGCTCACAGCACTGGGGGAGAAACCTGTGCTCCTGGGGACTGGTTTTGCCTGCTCTAACAGGCAGGAGAAGGCTGGGCTTGCACTGAAGCAGTGGCTGATCCTGCCTCTGCTGTGAAATCAAAAGGAAAATATTCCTGTGTAGCACATTTCTTTCCTCATCTCATTTTATCAGCCTGGCTTGCAGCTTGGTGCCACTGCTTTGTGTGGTGGGAATAACGCTGGTGCAGGAATTGCTAAGCAGTGCTCTTGGGCCTGGGGATGTGGGATGACAGCCCATGGGAGCACAGTGCTCCTTTCTGTTCTTAAAATGTGCAAGTGTCCTTCTGCTCCTCTGTGAGCAAAGGAAAAATTCCCTGAGGTGTGGGGAAACTGGGATTTCACCTGGAGAACCTTCTCCCTGAGCTGGGGGTAGAGCAGCTTCTTCTGGGCAGACCAGTCATGTAGTGGCTACTGGGTTTTATTTTCTGGGATTGTTCTGACAAAAAGGGAGTGATCTGCTGCTCTTCCTACAGTGGCTTTTTATTGTTGGAGACATGTCAGAAGTGTGTGCCACAGGAACCTGCTGCCGGAAGGCTCTCCAGGGGCAGAGCCTGGAGGGGAGAGAGGATGAAGGAAAGCAAGAAGCAGCTGAGGCAGGAGCAGATATCCCTGCTAGCACAGCCATGGGGCCACAGCAGCTCATGAGAGCATTCAGAGCATACCTGATAAAGAGGTTTTTGGCTGTGGAAATTGAAGCCAAACCTCCAAGGTCTGCTTAGTTTGAGTGTGAAACCTTGATTTGCACTTGGCTTGCTTGGCACTTTGCTCATTATTAATCAAACCTTTGCTATTAATCAAACCAAGCTGGCCTTGGTTTTAGCTTGGCAGCAGGACCTGTGCCTGGGTGAGTTTACCTTGGCTTTGCATTTCATTGCAGACCTCTGCTTGTGGACAGTAAATCAAATGTGTGATAAATTTACAGAGGATCTGGATTGTGTCTAACAGATGCCATTACATTGCTGCTTCAGAGTTGCATGTGTGACACGGTCATCCCATCTCATAAAGACAGTATAAACTCCATATTTTCTGGACTCCCACAGAAGATTGTGGGAGGTAGGGTTTGCTCTAGTGCATGGAGCATAGAGATCCCCTATGCAGTTTATCCATAACCCATCAGTATCTGTCATCTCAAACTTACTCTTTTTCAAGCTACAAACTTAATGTGCATCTCTGTCCTGGTGGTGCTGAACACGTCCCCCCCTCCTGATGGAAGCTTTAGGCCCTGGTGTTATGCAAGAGGGTCAAAACCATTGCTGGGCTGAGGGGCAGCACCTTCTGCTTTGGGCAGTTCATGGCTTAGGGCTGGTGCTAATTTGAGGGCTGCATAGTGGAGGCATGGGCTCTTGCCTCTTTCAGTCCAATCTTGCCTATGGTACCCAGTTTAACAAGCTACTCTCACCTGACAAGGTCCCAGTGCTTTGGGACACTGTCATGCCCTGGTGTTCCTCCAGTCCATCTCACCCTTGGTCCCTAAGTGTGGTGGCTTTTTTTTTAATTCCCTTCAGAAAGAGCTGAGCTCTTTGGAGGTTCACACCACTGGGATCCAGTTCAGGTCACTGTTAAACCAAGAGCAAATTTCTCAGTGGTTTCTGCAGCAACTGGCTCAGCCTTGGACTTCTTTGGTGCACCTCATCCTTGAGTACATGGCACTTTGCTGCAATACCTTCCCAATAATAACAACCCAAGTGCTGAAGTTTCTTTTGATGCTTCAAAGCTCTCTTGCACCCATTGCATTTGTTGTGCTTGACTTGTCAAGGCAGGAGCTGGCAGCTGCCTTCTCTTTTCTGGAAGTCTGTGCAGCTGGCCAGTTGTATGCCCATGGTCTGCCCTGGCTGTGTGCCTCTCCATGATTGAGAAGGAGAAGCAGTTCAACTCAAGGCATGGATACTTGCTGCAGTCACAGTTTCTCCACCCTGCTTTGATCACGAGACTATTTCTCCTGTATTTCCCCCTGGCCACCACCACATGTGCAGGTGTTTTTTGCAGCAGTAAGTCTGGCTCTCCGCTGACATCTCAAAAAACAGGAGAAACCCCAGGCTGTCGGCTCCTGGAGATGGATTTCTACGTTGCGCAGAGCTGTAGTGACATGATAAACACGTGTTTCTAGTGATGCATTGGTCATTGATAGAGCTGTTGAGCTGTGGTTGCAGTGGGCCAAGAGGTGATGGTATAACAGGGTGGCTTTCTAGAGCATCGGAGACACTCTAGCACTGCTCAGGTGTGACTGCAGAAATCCCCATTTCTGTTTCACGTCCTGTTAATAACTGAGTCTGAAAAATGTTAGTGTTGTAACAACTGAGCAAAATTTGTGTGGGTTCTGTGCCCTGCCCCCAGGTTTTGGCTTAAGAAGAGGACATGAAGGTGCAGTGAATTTTTGAGCTAGCTACCTATCTCTGGGAAATGACATCTGCATCCACTGCAAAATTCTCCTGTCTTAGAATACAACAGCCTGGATCCTGCCACAGTTTCTATTTACCAGCATGTGTTGTAAGCCAGAGCAGACCTGGAGTTTGACGTAAGAAATCTGGATAACAGCCATGCTCTTGCTATTCCAGTCCCAATGAAAAATCAGCAGAACTTCATGATGAAGTGTTGGAACTGTTGAGCATAATAAATAGAAACAGTTTACCTAGCTGCCTAGGACAGTATAGCTTTTGAGGTCCCACAGGGTCTATCACATGGTTGATTGTGTTTGAACAATACCATCCATTTTGTTTATACTCTAGAGGACGTTCAGGCTCATTAGTAGATCAGAAACATTCTTCATTATCCATTGCAGTAGCAAGCAAGCCAATAGATACTTTGCTTTGAAACCGTAACACTTAAGGAGGAATCTGTTTGCCAAGTGCTAAGTTGTCATCTCTGTTTTAAATAAATAAGTGTAATAAATAATAGTTAAACTCTTTTTGATCTTTACTGTCTCATGATAATTTCCTTGCCCTTCAGGCAAGTTTTATTTTGGGGCTTGACTGGGACTCTGGTTTGGACAAGCCTTGTTATTCAAAATGTAAAAGGAAAAAAAAAATACAAGAATCGCCATAAAGCAGGGCAAGAAGGCTGCTTGTTAAATAGGTATAAAGTACTTGGAGAGTGATTAGTGCCTTTCTGTTTTGATATTAGAATGGTGCTTCAAATTCAGTCCTTGCTCAGAATGCCAATATCCATTTGGGGCCATTTGTGTTTTACTGGCAGTGATGTGATGGTTTCTTGCTGCTAGAGCGTCCTTCTAGGATAAGAGGAACTCATGAAGCATTACTCTGGCACCTGGGTAGATTCCTGCCAAGCTCCTGTGGTTTTCCACTATATTTATGTGCTACCTTGCGTTCAGGCCAACTACTGATTGCCTGGGCAGTGGTTTGGTGAAATACAGTCTTGAACTATATACACATTGAAAGCTTAAAATACAAGTTAGGAGGCTCTTTACAAAGCTAAGAAACTTCTAAATCAATCTGCTGTTTCTTTGTGTCCACAAATCCTTGGCAGAGGGTCAGGTTGATGCTGATTTCTGGAGACTGAAGTCCTCTGTCTGTGGGACCTTACAACATCTTCTCCCCCCAGGACTCAGAAATGCTTGTACATTAGGGATCATTACCTGGGATACAGACAGTAAATGTAAAATAAACCATAGTAAGAGTTAGTCCCCCTCTTTACAATGATCCACAGCTGTCATTACACTGAGAAAATGCTACTGTGTCCAAATAATAAAGATGATTCTTATAAATGGGGAGACAGAGGGGAAGAGTTGTCAGTAAAATTTTAACAAGTGCCTACTGTCCCATAGCTTCTGGGAGCGAGGGAAAGCAGATATCCATTGCAATAACTGTTCATTCCATGTTTTATGTTTTAGCACCCTTGAGAAACTCTTCTGTATACGTCTTAAATACTTCCAGACATGGTGAACAAATGCATTCAAATAACTCCCCTGATGAAACATGGCACTACTCTAGGTTAACTCTGCCTATGTGTACTCTGCTAGGGTTAAAGGAGGGCTGGGTTCCTTGTATTTAAACCTGCTCTAAGTTAGTTTAGTATGTTCTATAAATAGCCCTCCCAAATACTTGATCAGTTAATGTTCTGCTTTCTAAAGGCAGAAAAGGCCTCTTAGGTAATGGAAATAGTAGTGATTAGTGAAGGCTGTGGATGAAAAGAGCATATGAAAGTAGCATGGAAATCCTTTGATATGTCACTTGCTGTTCCAGAGGCATTTTCTTCTCCTTATCTTGACTTTAAATTTCCCCTGTAGCATGTAAGTGAATCTACCTCCTAAATTTACACTCTTAAAAAATATTTTATCTTGCTTTTCTGTGTGAAAATATACTTTCCTCATGAGTTGTGCTTGGCAGAAATGGGTAAAATACTATCTATAAAAAAAATCAATCTAAGAGTATTGATTTGAATCTTTATAGAAATGATTTCAGCTAGTTTGGGCCCCTGCTGTGTTCATCTAGGGAAAAATACACAAAGTAAATAATTTCAAATTTAGCTACCAAAAATTAGGTATCTATTAGTAAGCCAGTTGTTTGGGCTTCTGTGGTCAATGCTGCTGAAGGAGCACCTCCGAGGGCAATTTGTCTGTGTTGTAGGAATGAGTCAGTCCCTCAAGGTGCCTGATTCTTTCCATTAACCAGGAGTTTAAATGATTAATAAGATTAGACACCCAAGGACTGATTCAGGTGGCTGAAGACAGGTCTCCAGTACTATTTGAGACACAATATAATATGCAAGATGTATGTAATGAGCTGGGAGACCCGTGCCTTTAAAGAAGGGATGCTCGCCTCCCCTATAAGCACTAGAAGAGGGCTACTTTGGGAAATTTTAAATGTATCTAGGTACTTGTTTAGGCATGTAGATCCCATGCCTAATGCTTAGAAATCTCCGATTTGGTGAGGTGTATGGCTGACTTTTACTGGCTTTTATAACCAATCAACAGAGGTGAAATCCACTGCTGTTTAAAGAGAGCTCATGGAGTTTGCAGGGCTTTAGGGAGGCAACCTCCATGGAAATGACCTTCTGTGGACAACTAGATTTGTCCACAGGGCTTTCTGTTTAGTTATTTTTATCAAAGCTTTGTCAGTTCTGATGTCCTGATGCTCCCCAGTGATACTGGGGATGAGGTAGTGCTGGTCCCTTCAGTCCCAGGGTGCTGGTGTATCTATACCCACAAGGTATTTCCAGAATCAGTCATATTGTGTGCTCATGTTGATATTGGCTGAGAACAACTTAATCCCACTGCCAGGGTGCTATTCCTTGAAGTTGTATTGCTGTAGCCATAGGGGCATGCACAGAGAGATGCTCCTGAGCAGGGGCAAGAGTGTACCACTGCACAATAGTCACCCCGAGTTACTCCATGGAGAAATATGGTGAGACTTGGAGCTAGCAAATATGTCAGAATTGAGCCTGAGTTGTAATAAACCACAGATATTTGGCTGGAAGTCAAATAGTCCAGATCAGCTGCAGCGGCTCACCAGAGGTTTCCCTGCTCCTCTGGCCACATTGCTTTACAGTGGTGGAGGATTTAGTTCATGGCCTTTGAAGCAACCAGCAATGAAGAAGTGAGTAGAAAATAGACCCCTCAGCAACACCTGTAGCAAGTAAAACGTACATTCTCAAAGTTACATAGCAGCTTAATTACAGAAGGAGAGGCCTGCCAGACTTAATTTATTTTTAAAAGCCCCATCAAATTTAATTTGTGAGTGTAGATCTTCCATCTGCTTTCAGGCATTATCTCTGGAGTTCAGGAGAAAAACATATGTCTTGTGGTTAATATGAATTTGTTTTAATGGATCATATGACTGGGTGATTAATAACTGCTCTACTCTGATTGTTCTCATTACAATGATAACATGCAGCCCTGCTGCCCAGCCCCATCCTATTGTCGTGAAAATTGATCATAAAATGAGAGATGAAAAATTCCTCTGGTTGAGATGAAAGTAAATGGAGAGGCTGGCTGCATGGAGCTGCATGGAGCAATCTGCTTCCTATGGTTCTTATTATTTCTCTTTTGGGATTATATATCAGATCATCAAATATGCATGAAGCAGGGCAGTTCAGTCTGTATTTAGACAAGTAACTTGATCTGATATCTGACTGCCAAAGGCTCTGTGTTGGCATTCAGGAGGTCCTGAGTAAAACCCTGCTTTCCACAGACCCCCTCTGTAACCTTGGGCAAGTCCCTTAAACCTCTCCAGAAACGGCATCCACATGGAAATATTCCTAGTGCAGATCAGACTCTGACATCACCAGATTTTCCTCTTTTTTTTTTTCTCCTAGTTTTAACTTTGGGTTGCTTCTTCCAAGCAAAAGCTCAGCATCTCTGTAGAGTTGCACCACATTTCCAAGAGTGCAAATGAGATGAGAATGTGACCCTTCGGTTTAATGACAACTGGTGCTTCCATTTCATGGAAGAACCAAATCCAGAGCGATTCATCATATTTGCTTCCGTGATACACTGGCTGGGTATTAGAAATGTTGGGAGCTTTGTTGTTTGGCAGATATTCAAACCAGTTACTTCAGAGGAAATTCCACTTACTAAAAGACTCCAGCAATTGGGTTATCATCATCTCCACTTCTCATTTGCTCTGTTCACAATGAAAGCTTGAAAGAGAGAAATTTATTTGGTTGTTTTTAAAGGCACGAGTTGAAATGTGCTCCCAGGCAGGAAATAAAGCGACATTATTACTTCATAGCCCCCCGGGGAGATGGCAGGCGGTCAGGCATGTGGTCCCTGGAGTCATAAAGCAACACAAACCGGAACAGGTAACTGGTGTCATTTTGGCTTTGATTTGCTTTTCCAGTGTTAACCTCATGTTAAACTTCAGAGCATGAGGTCAGGGAAAGGTTGCAGCCTCAGATGCTGGAAAAAGGAACTTTGTCTGCCTGAAATGCACAATCCTTGCAAAGCCTATGAAGTTAGCCACATATAATAATAATAAAAAAAAATTACTCCTGAATAATGTTTCCATTTCAGATGAAAATTCTCAGCCAATTTATGTGCGGAAGGAAAAAGCAAGAGGTACTTCAAAGCAGGGGATAAAATCAGCGTCCCCCCGAAAGCAGAGGGAATATTATTTTTTATTTTTTTCCTTTAGAGCATTCACCATGCCCTTCCTCTCTCCATATGCATGTGCTTGTGCAATGCCCAGGCACTGGTGCTAGCATGGAGGAGCTGATCTTCTGCCCAGGCAGAAGGTCTTTCCATCAAACACATCAGTGATTTCCTATGCTGCAGCAGTGACTGCAGTCGGCATTTGAGACTTAACTGCTCTCTATGCTGGGACCTGGAAGCAGCAGACATGCTTTCTTGGGGTACGGGGCAGCTAACCAGGGCTTTGCTTCCTTGGTGCAGCCTTTCTGGGTACAGGGTGAACTGGCCTCTAACTCCTCCCTTCTAGCCCCTACTGCTTGAAAAATATCTGCCTTGAAAGCTGCCTTTTACTGAGCTATGGGAGAGCGTGGGCACCAGGAAATTTTTTAGAGTGTAAAAGCTCTGATGTGGGCATGAAGCCTTTGTACAGCAACATAAAAATAGCATTGATTGCACAATTGCACCCATAAAAATGGAAAGAGAGGGAAAAATCATAGCGTGCACACAGAATTCATCACTGGTGGCTTCGTTATTTCCAAAAGGGACAGACATATGGGGCCAATTTGATCAAACTAGGAAGCTCTCTGCCAAGCTGCATTCATTCATCTGCTTGGAAATATTAGGTGGCATATGGCAACTGGTATTTTCTGAGATATTCCTGCAATGGCATGATGATGCCAGTGTCTCTGTGGTGAGATATGCAACAATATGGGTGAAGTGGTGGAGACAGGAGGGACATTGCTGAAGGTGGCTCCTGGGTAGTGCTGGGGGACGGGAAGGGGGTTGCAGGCTGCATGGTCCTCTGCTATCCGGATGTGAGATGTTTAGGTGCTGTGCAAAAGCAGCCGTTTTGCACTGGTGAAAGTATTCTGCAAGGATTAAGCTAACACTGAGTTACAAGATGCATTATTACTATCCTACAGCTTCTTTGGGACCCTTAAACATGAATGTCAGCAACTAAAATATTTGCCTTCAGGGAGATGCTTTCATGGAGGGGGTGGGAAACGGAGGATTTTGAATTTTTTAATTTTTTTTTTTTGGCAGAGTAGGTTTTTAATGTTAAAAAAATCCTCTAGACATATTTGACACGGCTAAATTCCTGCTGGACAAAGGTCTCTGGAGCATGGAGATGGTGTGGAGACTACCTTGGGCTTTCTTTCCTTTTGGTCTGTTAGTTGTAATGATATCTCTTGCCCCAAACTCTTAGTGGACTTGGAGATGGACTTGTTATTTAATGTTCCTGCCTTATCACTGAGTTCTTGTCAGCAAAGATGGGATTCATGTGCTGAAATGGAAGTGTTGATATCTGAGTCTCTCATTAGAAGCCCTGGTTTTAGTAGTCGTCTCTATAGTGCACCTCTTCTCACCTGCATGGAGGTGAATCCTCCACTCACCCGTAATTTCCCAGCCCTGTACCTGATTATTTCCCTTTTTAAGGTGGATACAGTCACACGTTCTCTCAATTCCCTTTGAGATCCAGTGTCACACAAAGCACTAAGCATGGAAAGTAGATCTGTTTGGGAAATGCCATTTATTTTAAGTGAATGCCTTAAAAAAAGATGATGAGTTTAATTATATATCCCATGGAAGATAGGTTTCAATTTTATTTGAAGTTTTGTTTAGACTTCTTACTTTTTGTTTTTGGTTTGTTTTTATTTTTTTTTCCACTTCTGAAAATAAGAGAAGAAGGGAAAAATATAGGGGGAAACTGTTCTGTGGGGTTTTTTCTCAAACTTTGAAAGAGAAGAAAACTTTAAAAAGGAAGAAAAAGAAGGGAGAAAGAAAAGCATGGAAAGTTAGAGTCCTTCCAGATTTGGAGAACAAAGCCAAATGATGCCTTTCAAAATGAACATTTATAACTTTGTTTCATTTTGAAAGTTTTCATTAAAAAAATAATTCAACCAAATCAACTATGTTTGTGGAAACTTTTGGGTTGCCTTGGAAACCCATTTTATTTTCATGGCTAGAACTTTATGAAGAAAATTGTAACCACGTTGTAACTGTTCAACTGCCTGAGATTTATGAACCATGTTAATCAATCACCTTGTCCTGCAGGTGCAGAATTTTATAAATAGCAATTACGAGGAGATGGCGTGATGCCAATCTTAATGCTTCTCTCTCCCCCACATCCTGAAGTCAGCATCTTCAGAAAGCTCCCTGTGCTTACTAAGACTCCACAAATCATTACATCTGGATTTTTTGATCCACTTCCCAGGCAGCATCCCTTGTGCCTTCACACTATCACCTCTTTCATGTGGTCCTCCAAGTGCTCTGCTTGGCTCCCTTTGAGATTTTTGCCTACCATGGCACTGGGAGAACTTAATGGTTGGATGTGGCTGGGCTACAGAGCTTCCCTGAGCACTGCTGTCACTTTAGATGGGTCAGTAAATCAGTCTGCGCACCTTCACAAAAGGTTATGACACTGGAAATTGGAAAATGACATTTTTGTAATGAAAAATCCTTAGCCTGACTATCTTTTTTTAAAAAAATTAATGACGCTTCCAAATGTGAGCAGGTTCTTCTCTCCAAGATGTTGCTCTGTAGGGTGGTCTTTTTTCCGTTTTGAAGGGAAGTTTTGGTCAGCCTCTGCTTCTGTGCTCACCCCTTCAGCACCCATTGTGTTTCCCCACCCCTCTCTTGCCTTGTTCACACACTGTAACTTGCTGCAAACCACCCCAGAACAAAAGCCCATCTTTGACCCTGCCTGTGTTTCATATAGCATGGCCAAAGTCTCTCCTGGAGCACGAGTATTGACCTGTCCATTAAAGTTTTCTACCAATAGTGAGGAATACCCTGTGAAACCTGGGATGCTACATGTGCCAAGTACACCTTGGTCATCCCCTTTGCAGTATGGGCATCACTTTAGCAACCACATGTGCTTCTGGTTCGGGGCTTCTTGTGCCATCCTCCAAAGGGGGATTTTGGCATCAGCTTCACTGGGGGAAAAGAAAGAAGCAGAACTGTCAAGGTCATGGACTAATGTAACTTGTTAATGTAGCAACTTCTCTGGGGTTTTAATAAAAAGGAGTATATAAGCTCCTTCTGGAGAACCCCAGCTCTGTTGGTCTCTTTGCTTGGCAGAAGTGCCCAAATAAGGTGAGGGGGGGAAAAAAAGCCTGTTTCCAGGTGATTTTATCCCTTGAAAGACTGGTATGCTGGAAAATAATTAGCTGTCAAGACAAGTTGCTTGTGCTGCTTGCCCCCTGTCGCCAAATGAAGTTCAGTGGGCTCAGCTTCGATGCAGAATCACCAGGGGAAGGGGGAAGCTCTCCTCAGATTAGATATGGCAAGTTTATATGACACGAGAATTTATTACTTAGTCCATTTTACAGGAGGTCAGAAGGAAAGTAACAACCCTCTTTGCTATGTGAAATAGATACAGGGTTTGAGTGTAACCCAGGGATGATAACTCTTAATTCTGTTGGTGATTTGCCTGATGGACAGATTTATCTCTGTCATGCTATTTTTGCTGCTTCCAGATACAACTTAATCAGCACCAATATGAAACTTTCCTCCCTTTAGTACACATCAATAACTTGACACAACCTCTTCCAGGATCATCTGGCAGCAGGAGGAGCCTAGGCCCTGGTTTTATTGGGGAAATCGTATTTTCTTCAAGGTGCAATATTATGGACAGACTGGATGAGTATCTTGCATTTCCTTGCATTGTCTGGGAACATGCACGGAGCAGTTCCCAGCCCACTCCTCAAAGCTTTTACAACATTGAGAGGCCTGCATTAATTTCAAGCAGCCAGAAAGTTTTTAGAGGAATATCTTAAAAAGGAGAAGGAAAGAGGGGAGGGGGGAGAGAAGGGGGGGGAAAGAGGGGAGCAAAAGCAAACTCATAAGAAAACATCAGAGGGTGTATGAGGAATAATGGGAATGTGTTTCTGTTGGGATGTGGGTGACTCCTCCCTGTTACACAGGACTCTTCTTGATTAGCTAAATGTGCCTTATGCCTTGGTTTCCCCTTTCTAAAGCAAAATTAATAGCACTTTGCAGGGAAATAACAAGCACGCAGCTAGTGGGCTGTCTGAGCAGGGGAGGTGGAGGGGAGAGGGTGTTCAGGTTGGATCAGCTGTAAAAGCAGCTGCTGGAGTGTCCAGCTGAGGTCATTCAGTGCCCTCAGTGACCAGGCTCATCTCTCAGATTTTCCTGTGGCAGGGACCCTGGTGGTTTCTGCTCTAAACTGAGCTGGAGGAACTTCCTTTTACTCAGGATGGAGAATGCTGGTCTGTCACTGGGAATCTCAGCAGGGGGAATGGTGCAGGAAGGAGGGAGAAATGTCAGGCTGGAGGATGTTGGGAATTTCAACACTGGCTGATCCATTCCTCAGGGAAGGGACTGAGACCTTTCACGCACTTTGTGTTGGTTTCTTGCTACAGACAGAAGGTGATTTTGGCCAAACTGCCCTGACCTGGCAGGTGCATAGGGGCAGACCAAGAGCAGGGATGCAGGGTTGGTGCATCACACCTGGCAAGGGGGGCTGGAGAAGACCTCTAACCCTCCAAATGTGAGTTATTGCTAAAGCCAGAAGACTCATCTCCGTTAGCAAGTCTTTAATGAACATGCCCACCTCTGTACGTGGCCCAAGTGCCAGTGCAGGGGGCCAGGGCAACCTGGGGGGCGTTTCCAGTGGACAGGGAGTGTGGTTGGGGAGTGGTTCATTCCTTTTGAGCTGTGGTCTCAGTCTGATGCTCTAGGGATGCTGTTTCTACCCTCTGCACCCATCCCAACAATCTGTGGCTGTAGGACAAGCTCTGTGTGTTTGGAAATGGAGTGGAGGGAGGGTACTGGTGCTGCTGGGGTGACCCACCATGAGCGGACCTGCTGAGGAGAGGGCTGCCTGACCGGGCACTATGTGAGCACCCAGCTCCCGTGGGCACACCTAGCTAGAGACGTATGGTGTGTGGGCTCTCTCCTGGTGGCTTCTGTTTCAGCATATGGGATTTCTTAATAACAACCAATATCCCCCAGTGGTTTCCCCCTCTCTTCTTCCTTCTAATTAAATAAATACCAGCACATTTGGAAGAAACTGTGTAGTCATATCACATAAGCCACAAGAAGACAGATTTTTTTTAATTTTTTTTCCCCCCTCCTTTCAAGGATCTTGGAATATCCTACAGCTATTAATTAATCCGGCCTCCTGACAATTCTGCAGGGATATATGATAGCGATCAGTTATGGATGGGGAAATTGAGTCATACAGATCTGAAAGGACTGCTTCAGCACATTGTGTGGCAGGACTGGAAATGGAAAGCAGAACACTTGCCTCTCTGTTTCCTGCTCTAACCATGGTCTGGCCGTCTTCTCCTCACAAAGCAGCGTGCAAGTTGGTGGAAAAGGTTTTGCTAAGGAAAGCGATCTCGGTTGCTGGCGTTCAAAGGCTCATTGCAAACACAGATTGATGGCGAGGAATGTACTTTAAACATGATGGCACACACCTTTGCTGTGTCCCTTTCAAGTGAAATCTTGAAGTAAGGGAGTTTGACTGATAAGTGCTTTTATTAAAGCTATTCCCTATTATATTGGGCACAGGAGCCTATGGAAGTTAGGAAGTTAATGGGGGGAGCAGGCATGAAACAGAAAGATCAAATGCATCAGATAATAGCCAAAGGGATAAAACTGATACAGCACCTGAGAGCGGCAATAAAAGTAAAACGCTTATTTCTCATTTCAAATGTATGATTAACTGCTTCTAAATATACTGGGGACTGTACAATAAAGGGGAAGATGTGGATGAGCTATAATGTAGTCAAAATGTTTCAGGAACTCTGACCAAAGAACCTGTAAAAGCCTCCTGGGCTCCCAGCTGCCAAGGATATGTTCTGCCCCTGTAAGGGCAAACATAAAGGTTTGGGGATTTATAAACATTTATTTATTTTACTGGAAGGGGGAATCAAACAAATAACTGAGGTACAGAAAAGTACTGTAGGAAAAGTTAATGGATTGATGAGGCTGGATTATGGGGAGTAGTGCAACAGCAAAATTCTGTTTGATGTTCCAGAAAGGAAATGGGTTTTGTTTCCTCTCTTTCCATTAATGAAATGGCTTTAGTACAGTTAGGATCAGGGAGATTTTTCCAACCATGTGGCTCCAAGGAAGTCTTACCTGTTTTGCTGGCACATTTGCAAATGTTACTTTGCACGGGAATGCTCTGCCACTTATTTCTAGAATACTGGGTTTCTCCAGACGCAAAACATTTTGTTTGGAAATATTTTCCAATCAGCACTTCAGTCCATTTGCAGAGAACAACTTTGATGTTTGGGTTTCTACTAGCAGCAATGCTTTGCCTCGCTGGAATACTTTGCATCCCAGGACACCAGAGAATTTTGCAGAAACAATTCATTCAGCCTTTTGACGTAGCTCAAAAGCCTTATTTCACACAAAAGAACAAGAGCCCAGAGGGTTTGATCTTCTGCCTCCCTGTGTGCATTGTCCTGGACACAGGGTGAGCTGTCTGAACCAAGTCTCAGCAGCTGAAACCCTCTACTCGCTGGCAGGGTATTCACATCAAACAGGGGCAGCTCACTGAGAGGTTGTCTGTGTTACTCTGTTGGTTTTGTCCAAGTACTGGTGGTGTCTGAAAAGTTAATTTGGACCCAGCACGCAGTTAACCAATCTCACACACTCAGGAGAGATATGGTGTTTATTCAGGCCTGGGTGCTTGGTGGAATCATCCACAAATCAAGCGCACCTATAGCAAGTTTCATCACTTTTTATACACATTTTATAACATTATTATCATATTAATACCTCTGACCTATTCTTGATGGCTTAGTGATTTACTCATTGGTTACATCATTTTAAGTACTCCTATGCATGCTCAGGGGAAGGATCTTTACCTGGGTGAGGGTCTTCTTGACCTATGAGTGTGATTCTTAGTATTATAATGAAGGCATTTCACTTCAGGACACCCCAAAAGTAAGTTTTGTTGCCATGTTGGTCAGTGGAATAGCTACCTGGCCAGGTTGTCACATAACTCATCCTAGATACAATCACTCCTGTATATTCTCTCTGGTCAAGGTTCAGAGAATAGGGACTTCAACCAACTTCAAACAATACAGCATCCTATTTGTTATTAACTGATTACTAATTAAGGCTAGCATAAGCAACGCTAACATAAGCTAGCTTCTTAGGTTAGGATACCCCGTATCACTGGGTCTGTGACCAGACCAGGCTGTTCATCTGTACCTGAAGGTTGTAGGGGATTGCTTTGGTGCCATTCCCCAGAGAAGCACGGAGCCATCCCATCCACAGAGCTGAGCATTGCCACGTGTGCAGTGATCTGAGCTTTCCCTGTGAGCTGGACCTGTGGACAAGTAGTGGAGAACCAGCCTGAGTGAGGCTGGTAGGGAGTGGTCAGAAATCAGTTTTCATTATTGCTCAGTGTGGCTTTCCAAGGGCAGTTCTTCAACTGCCTTCAAAGGGGTGACATCCGACATCAACCCCTGAGATCAAAGTCTTTTGGATGCTCTGGACTTCAGCCTTAGATCAATTTGCATCTCCTATAGTGCAAGATAGCTTCAGGGAAATACAACATAATCCTCTTTAAAGGCTATTTTGTGGTGCACAACAGTACAAAAAGGACTTGCATTCACTAGTAATTTGGAAAGCAGCTGTCAGCAGACCCTGGGACCTGCTTCCACATGCCCACCTGGGCTCTGTGCAGCTCTGGGCTCCGTGCCATAGGCAGGTGGGCATGCAAACCCCTGATGCAAAGACAAACCCAGATTTGGAAATATTTCAGGTGCTGGGACTGATGGTGCAGTGGAGAACTGGGATACTGGGAGA